>NW_027361791.1:0-180000 GCF_039654945.1 Dendrobates tinctorius | reverse complement strand
CTCCGGGTTTTCCTGTAGCTCGCTGTACAGCGTGTGATATGCTCCACGGCTTGGCCGGAGTTCGATGATTGGATGCCTCCAAAACCTACGCCGCTGCCGTCTCTGCTGTCTCTCCCTCTCCCTTTCTTGCTGGCAACAAAAGACATACGCCTGAGACAGCGCAATGTCAAGATCCAGCTTGAAGCGGAAATTATCCAGACGCAAGTCCATCTTGACACCGGAAACAGCAGCAAAATCTGATGAATTCAGCAGTACAGGGTCTATAAAACATTCCAATGAAACACGCCCACTGGTGACCCATTGGTGGTCAAAGATTTTGCTATTGTGAAATGTCACACCTAAAAACGCATGCGCATAAAAAACGCAACCGCATGCAAAAACGCATGTAAAACGCAAGTAACACTGCGTTATTTTGACGCATCAGCGTGCGCATGAAGAAAAAAAAACGCACATTTGTTTTGCGTTTTTCTTTGCGTTTTTTATGCGCACGATGCGCTGCGCAAAAAAACGCTAATGTGAAACTAGCCTTACTGGGAGGGGCTGGTGAGGATCCAGCGGTCATGGTGCACATTGGTACAAATGACACAGAGGTAGGTGGAAGGTCCTTAAAGATGATTTCAGGGAATTAGGCTGCAATCTTAAGGCAAGGACTTCCAAGGTGGTATTTTTGGAAATATTTCCTGTACCACGTGCCACGCCAGAGAGGAGATTAGGGAAGTTAATAAGTGGTTCAAGAATTAGTGTAGGAAGGAGGGGTTTGGGTTCCTGGAGAACTGGGCCGACTTCTCAGTTGGCTACAGGTTCTACGCTAGGGACGGGCTGCACCTCAATGGGGAGGGTGCAGCTGTGCTGGGGAAAAAAATGGCTAGAAGGGTGGAGGAGTGTTTAAACTTGGAACTAGGGGAGGGTATTCATTTTATAAGAGGGGAAGACTGTGTAGATAGAGACCTGGGCACAAATAATGAAATTGGAGGTGGTAGTGGCATGGGGGGTGAGGTTAGAACAGTTAATAATTTAAGAAATAGAGGTACAGACATACATAAAGTGCATGTATACAAATGCCAGAAGCCTCGCCAACAAAATGGAGGACTTAGAATTAATTTTGTTGGAAGATAAGGTATATTGCACCCCCTCATAGGGTATAAGGCTGCCCCCTCATAGGGTATAATGCTTCTCCCCCCTCATAGGGTATAATGCACCCCCTCATAGGGTATAATGCTGCCCCCTCATAGGGTATAACACTAGATAGATAGATAGATAGATAGATATGTGATAATTAGATGTATAGATAGATAATAGATAGATAGATCTATGGATAGACAGATAGATATAAAGATATAAAGATAATAGATAGTGAAAGATATAGGTAGCTATAGAGATAGATAGACCTAGATAGATATAGATAGATAAATAGATAGATAGGGGATAAATAGATATATGGATAGATAGATAGATAGAAAGATAGATAGATAGATAGATAGATATAAAGATAATAGATAGTGATAGCTATAGATAGGTATATAGATAGATAGATAGGGGATAAATAGATAGATCTATGGATAGATGATATATAGATGGATAGATATAAAGATAATAGATAGAGATAGATATAGATAGGTATAGAGATAGATGGATATAGACTATTTATATCTATCTATATCTACCTCTATATCTATCTATCTATCTATATCTATCTCTATATCTAAGATAGAGACAGATAGATATAGAGATAGAGATATAGATATACAGATAGAAATAGATAGATATAGAGATATATAGATATAGAGACAGATAGATATAGAGATAGATATAGATAGATATAGAGATATATAAAAAACAAACCACAATACTCACCTCTCCTCCTGCTCCCACGCTGATGACGGCTTCAGTGTCAGCAGCTGACCCGTCTGCCAGACACACAGCGGGTGCGCGATGAAGTGACGTCATCGCGCATCGGCTGTGAGTCAGGAGCAGAGGGGACTGATGGGAGAGAGATGCTCTCTCTTCCACTGCAATTGAGCGCGGCGCCGGCTGCCTAGGTTGGGGAGCGGGGCCCCGGGGTGAGTGAAGGCCGAGAGTGAATGAATATTCATTTCTCTTTAGTAGTGGGGACAGTGGCTCCTGCCTCCTGACACCCGCTGCTGCTCCGCTGGCAGGGCCCCCATAGCAGCTGTGTGGCACTGGCTGGGGGCCCCTGGAGCAGTGGGGGCCCTAGGCAACTGCTGTCCCTGTATACCAGTAGAGGTGCCAGGGCCCACCAGATGCCAGGGCCCACCGGAGAATCAGTCCGACGCTACCTGTCTGTATATATAATGTCAGTGTGCAAGTAATAGAATGATCACTGGAGACATACACAGGAGTTCTGTATATAGTGTATAGTGTACAGGTAATACAGTGACTCACCAGTAACATTATACACAGGAGCTCTGCATATAGTCAGCGTACAGGTAATACAAGGATCACCAGTGACATTATACACAGGAGCTCTGTATATACTATATAATGTAAGTGTCCAGGTAAATCACTGACTTACCAGTGACCTCTGTATTTGTAGCGATTCATCTTCGCTTTTCTTCCTCTTCCAGCCAGGACACGTTTGCTGCAGAAAATAACACACTATACTTGATCACTTCTAGACCACATTCCCCACTTTCCCCCCCGACTTCTACACTTTATGTGTAAAGGTCAGCCAGGGCAGTAGTCGTGGCTGAGTATTTCGGGTTCGGGCATTGTATACCCTGACCTCCCTCTACAGGAAAACGGTACCTCTTCTCTTGCATGGTACGGTGAATACTCACCGTGCCGTCAGCGTCCCCTTTGCTACGCCGACTTGATGCTGATCCTTGATCCCAATGAATAGAGACACAGTCCAGGGCAACTCTTAACTGAGCAAATTTATTTTCTTCAGGACACAGCACATCCACATAGTTTCCAGCATTTTCATCACAGTAAAGACAGCACATTACTTCATCTTTCCCTTCACTGTTCCTTGCAGTGTTTCCGTTTGACGAAGCGTCTCAGATGGCTCCTCAGTGTCCTCCCTGTATAGCGTCACCACGGTGAAGCGCTCTCCAGCATGTTTCGCCCCGGACATCAGAGATTCAGCCCACGTAGCTTTCCACCACATTCTGGAGTGACCTGCCCGTACCCTTTTACGGTAACCTTCAATCTTCCTCTGTTTACTTACACTCTTTTCCACTTTATTGCTGATTCTGCAGTACCGTGTTCTTCTCTAGATGGCTGGGCATCAGCTTTAACATCACGGGGTAGTTAGGCAGCTCAGGCATATAGCCCACCCGAGCACAAAGGGGTCAGGCCTCTGACTGCCTGAAACTGGAAGACCATCCTGGCTTATTCTCCAGCTATCCCCTCCTACAGTTAACTCCTATATGTCCTACAGCTACATCTACTGTGCAATGAGCTCAGTGCCCCATCTAGTGACCATAGCCCAGACTGCACTGTCCCTACCAAGTACAAGGTGCAGAAACATAGCTTATGCTATATAAATAATACAGCAACATGAAATATACCATAATGCGCAACAATGGTATAACATATATATAAATATATATACAAGTACAACAGCAACATGGGGGTTTAAAGGGGTAAGACTCTCAACCCCTTACACATGTCTACATATTGATATTAGTCATGTATTATACTACAGCACAGGCACCATTTTGATGAATGCAAACCTTTTTTTTGTAACCCCACAAACACCCGGAGCACCAGAATCTCAATAACTGAAATTTACAAATACAGATTACACAACAACCACAAGATGCATTTCATCACCCAGGTCACCTCATTTTAATCAGTATAACAGCGTAGACCTGACACTGTCTGTACTTTACTGTTCACAATCCTGCTGACAGGATCCCTTTAAATCTAAATTTTAATAAGTTTGTTCTTTTCTGCGCTAAACGTCCCCCAAACCCTGAGGACGGCGAGTATACCTTGGTTGTGTTTTGCTGTATGTGTATACAAAAGTAAAAGAAGAGCACCTATCAGGGGCTCAGAAAAGCTGGGTGGCATGTGTGCTAGTGTGTGACCCAGCGCAGGTGTCTCACTGGCCTATCAAAACAGTGACCGATAGCAGCAAACAGTGTGATGTGGATGTGAGAACTGTCTGCGGGGTGCGCTTAGGTGAGTGGACAAAAGAATATGGGAGGTTCACCTTTATAGTAACATCCCAGGGCAGGTGTGTCGTGAGCAAGTGGTGTTCAAGAAATATTGGTGGCAGTGGTTGTGACTTATCCTGACACACAATGTACAGGGAAATGGGAAAATTGTGAAAAAAAACGCAATTCTGACCTTAATTATGTTTACGGCGTACATTATGTGGTAAAAATGACCATGTAATATGATTCTCCTCATCAGTATGATTACAGAGATACTAAACGTGCCCAGATTTTTAAATTATTTTAGTGGTAGAAAAAAAATCAAGACTTTGAAATAAAAAATATGTTGGAGTTTGTGTTGCCATTTTCCGAGACCCGTAGTTTTACTTTTTCGTTCAATAGAGCTATGAGAGGGATTATTTTTTCATAAGGCGAGACGTTATTATGGATATTACTTTGGGATACATATGACATTTTAGTTGCTTGTTACGTATTTTAAGTGGTATTGCAGCGACCAAAAAATACCGCAATGTTGGCGTTTTTAAATTTTTTGTGTTTACCAATTGGGTTAATTATTTTTATATTTTGATAGCTCGGACTTTGCTGGATGTGGCGATATCACTTGACATTTTTTTTTATGTTCATTTTCAATGGAGGAAAATTGAACTTTTATGAGTTTTTTTTCAGATTTGTTTAAATCTTTTTTTGTTGTTTTACTTTTCTTTTCACTTCATTTATCGCTCCCTAAGGCCCCTTTCACACTTCAGTTTTTTGCAATCAGTCACAATCCGTCAGGTTTTGACAAAAACGGATCCTCAATTTTTTTTGGAGGATCCGTTTTTTCCCCATTGACTTGCATTAATGGCGGATTGTGACGGATGGCTGTCCGTTTCATCCGGTTTTTTTTTGAGGATCCGCCAAAAGTTGCTGTCCGTCACCATCCTCAAAGATTTCAAAACGGAGCTTGCAACAAAACTCTCTCTCTCTCTCCTTCCCGACCAGCATTTCCTTTAAATTTCCTCATTTTCAGGATCCTGTGCCATCCGTTCACATCAGTTCAGAACGGAACCGCTTGTCTGCCTTTTTGGCGGATTTGAACTGATGCAAAAAACTGAAGTGTGAAAGAGGCCTAAGCTGTACTACATACAGGGGCTAATGGTGCAGCAGAAGTGTGAACTTTTTGATGCTTTTGTTTAATATTTTCCACTATATTATATGGAGAGCATAAAAAACGCATGCAAAATTCCAATGAAGTCTCCAATTGTGGAACTGAAGCATTCCTCTACTAAAAAAAATGCATTCGAAAAAACTGCCACAAAAAAATACAATAAAAAGTTTTGATTGCTTTAGTGCGAATACCTATGGAAACAATGCAGCACTTCTGCACGTGTGAACATGGCCCAGGAGAGACTCTGGACAATTTGTACGTTCTACACCAGGTTCACACTTGGGGTTATTTATTTTTTTATCACTACTTAGAATTACAGACAAATTAAAAAAAGTGATCTGAGCCAATTATATGGAAAAAATACAATATTATTTAACATTTATTCTGAAGCTATATGAAATAATTCCGACTACAGCAATGGTCTGTGCCCATCACGGGTGATCCGTGTTACCGGGAAGAGAGGAGGAGACATTCCTACAAGGAGCTGACAATAGATACATCACATTATCTCACATATGAGGATACAGAATTATACAGGTTTGAAAATATCAAATAGAAAGATTTGCCTGTAAACAGGTAAAAAAGCAAAAACAGTAAATAAAGCAATGACTTGCGCTATTGTACCGGTAAGTTTTTATACATCTCATCCCAATCCAGCTAACCCCTATCCGTACAGTGGCAGCTGGTATTGGATGGTCTGCCATGGGTAACATAACTAGTTCTCCTATATTAGACCCATTGCCATGTTCGTCTTTATGACATCACAGAAGCGTTGTCCACGAGTCATGGAATGTTCCGCAAGAACGGTCAGTGCGAGGCAAGCAGAGATAGAGAGGAGAGCTGAACACTAACCCAGAGCGACTTGTAAATCACTTTTTACTTGTTTTGTTTATTTTTTTTACTTTTATTTCTTTTTTTTGGGAGTGTTTTCTACCATCCGCACACACTTTTGTGTGTGTGGAGGGGAAGGCAGCCTAATGGCTGCACCCGTAGCTGGAGGAAAGTTCCAACCACGGAGACGTCTCCCACATGCCAGGACATCCCTATACAGTCAGAGGCCTGAACACCACCAAAGGCCAACTGGCTTCACGGGGTATGTGATGGCAGTGCTTTATTATATCGTGTCAATTATTAAATGCCTGTTCAAAACACCAGAAAAGGCAAAGGACCGATATTCCAGACTGAAAAGTCCACCACCATATCCTACAATGCCCGAAATAGGCCGATTCGTACAACCTGCAGCAAACATCAGCGCAGAGCCAGAGGGTATGAAGGAACGCCTGATACTCACCAGAACAGTAGATGAGGAAGAGACAACAGCCACATTGCCCAGGAGCCCATCCCCATGCACCTGGATGGAGCTAACTCCCTCTCAAGCACGTATACTCCTCAGTATGCCTTACGACCATCAACCGCGTATTAAGGTGACTGCTAAACAAGGCTACAATCCTACACCACACCTGCCAGTCAGCTATACCACTGGAAAGATCATGCAAGTAATGCTGATGAGCCCACAGGATGTACAACGTGCCTACAAGAGAGATTTGGGTTTCCTTCCAAGTCCTAGGAAGATCATTCTCCCGAGAAGAGAATTCCGCGGCACTTTGATTTAGCCGGCGGAAAATGTAGTGGCGAGTTGCTTGCAGCAAGCACATACCATCTTCTGCACAGCTGCTTCTTAGACAGATTTTCCGGTTTTGACTATGGCTTGATCAATGGATCATGTTTCTATACTGCCGCCTGCCCTGACCTCTGCTTGTTTAAAGTTATGCATCTACACTGCCGCCTGCCCTGACCTTTGCTTGCTCAATGGATTATGTTTTTGAACTGCCGCCTGCCTGACCTCTGCTTGCTCAATGGATTGTTTCTGCACTGCCGCCTGCCTTCACCTCTGCTTGCTCAATGGATTATGTTTTTGAACTGCCGCCTACCCTGACCTCTGCTTGCTCAATGGATTATGTTTCTGCACTGCCGCCTGCCTTGACCTCTGCTTGCTCAGTGGATTATGTTTTTGAACTGCCGCCTGCCCTGACCTCTGCTTGCTCAATGGATTATGTTTTTGAACTGACGCCTGCCCTGACCTCTGCTTGCTCAATGGATTATGTTTCTGCACTGCCGCCTGCCTGACCTCTGCTTGCTCAATGGATTATGTTTTTGAACTGCCGCCTGCCCTGACCTCAGCTTGCTCAATGGATTATGTTTCTGCACTGCCGCCTGCCCTGACCTCAGCTTGCTCAATGGATTATGCTTCTGCACTGCCGCCTGCCCTGACCTCTGCTTGTTTCCGGTTATTAATCTGTGATACTAATAAAAATGTATATTATTCTGCACTATATGGACTGTGGGTCGTTTTTTTTCTTTGGTTTTATGGTTGTTTCCGGTTATGTTTTTGCACTGCTGCCTGCCCTGACCTCTGCTTGTTTCCGGTTATGTTTCTGCACTGCTGCCTGCCCTGACCTTTGCTTGTTTCTGACAACTCATTTGCCTGCTGATTTTGTACTTCTTCCTCAATGCCTGCACTTTTAAGACCCCAGTAGAGCTAATTTATATAAATCCTGCATCCTAACAATGAAGCCGGGTTATAGGGCTTCTGATCACAATGGTAGGATGATGCCTCAATGTGAAGAAGGGTAGCACCAGTTCTTCACCTAACAGTATGGAATGCTTATCTAAAAAAATGAAAAAGGAACAGTACAGTATAGACAAAGGTCCCATAAACTCAACAAGAACAAACCATTAAGAACTTTAAGCATAAACATGTGAGACAACAAACCAAGTGGCTCAGAATACCACATCCGACCCAACCAGCAGTTTTGTTGAAGGTATTTTCCTCTGATCTTTCGTTAAGAGGGTACAACATCTCAAATACATTAGACTGGTGTGGGTCTCCAACCATTTAGGAACCCTCAAATCAATAGTACAGGGGTCTTGAATCAGCCACAAAATTGCTTCAGGAAGAATTGGGTGGAGCACTGGTTTCATATGTACCCTGCCGCTCATGTCAAGGTCTATGAAAATAACCAAACACAAGGCTGAGTACTCAGATCTTATAGGAACCTCCCCAATAGTGAATGGCCATCTGTACATTCATAGTTCCCCAGGTCTGTAGACAGATGCGGGTTTCACGTCCGGGACCTCTGCCTATCAGACATTTATAGAATATTTTATGGATAACACATAAATGTATGGGAAAACTCCTCTTGTAAATAGTGCGCCTCAAGTTTCTTCTGCTGTTTGCAGTGGAATGTAGTCATCATAGCTAATATGAGGGAAGGATTCCTGAGAGGGGGTATACATCTACTATATCCATATTCTGTGGATATCTACCCTAATAAAGCTTATGGACGGTGAGTGCAGTGATGAGACCGACCCTTTATCAACATGTTCTGTCCCACAAACTAATGTAGTACACTGCACTGACCGCCGATAGACTTTATTCTCCAAAGACAATTTAAGTTTGTTATATGTATTAAAATACTTTTTTTCCCAGAATTATCTAAGAATTATCGACAAGGAAAATGGACTCAAGATAAAGCTTAGAAACATATATTTCTTTACAGCTCCTGATATAGGTATTGCGGTCTTTAAAAACAGTAGTCCCCAACTTCTGCCTCCTCAGCAAGTTATCCCCTAGCCATTGGTAGATCATAACTTGCTGATTACGGGTGTTTCACTGCCAGGACCCCCACCAATCCTAAGAACAGGGTGTCTGGAACAAGCGGCTGTTAAGAATGCGCAACAACACTTCTTTCATTATGGGACAATGATGGGGCTGATATGCTGATGATGGACTATGATGGGGCTGATGTGCTGATGATGGACTATGATGGGGCTGATGTGCTGATGATGGACTATGATGGGGTTGATGTGCTGATGATGGACTATGATGGGGCTGATGTGCTGATGATGAACTATGATTGGGATGATGAAGTCTGCAATAACAGAGCATAGCAGTACAACCCCTTAGCCTGAAGTGCCCTAACAAATAGCTGGGGAGGGTCCGAGCTCACAGTCAGACCTTAGAAGAAGAGTTAATAGTTTTGTTTCTTCTGTCTTAAAGGACAAAAAAGGCTTACAGTATATACTCGCGTATAAGTCGAGATTTTCAGCCCATTTTTTGGGGCTGAAAGTCCCCCTCTCGGCTTATACGCGAGTCATATACCGGGGGTCGGCCAGGGAGGGGGAGCGGGAGGGGGTGTCGGAGATCATACTCACCTCTCCTGGCATGTTTCTGCAGCCCCCCGTGCTTATTCCATCTTCTCGGCGCTGTTCTTCCTGCTTTCAGGGGTCACGTGGTACGCTCATTACCCTCATTAATATGCACATATGTAATGAGCGGCACCACGTGACCGCAGAAAGCAGGAAGAACAGCACTGAGAAGATGGAACAAGCACGGGGGGCTGCAGAGACATGCCAGGAGAGGTGAGTATAACGGGGGGAGCCATATTCACCTGTGCCCCATTCCACCGCTGCGCATCGCTCTGCTGTCTTGCTTCCTCTGGCAGTGACGTTAAGGTCAGAGGGTGCCATGACGTAGTTAGCAGGCGCCCTCTGCCTGAACAGTCACTGCAGAGCCAGCAACGCTGAGGAGCAGCAGCTGCAGCAGTGACAAGGTGAGTATATAGTTTTTTTTTTCATTTTTTTAATTGAGGCTGCGGCAGCAGCATTGTAAGGGGCCACTAATCACTGTGCAGCAATACAAGGGGCCACTCATCACTGTGCAGCATTATAAGGGGCCACTCATCACTGTGCAGCATTATAAGGGGCCACTCATCACTGTGCAGCATTATAAGGGGCCACTCATCACTGTGCAGCATTATAAGGGGCCACTCATCACCTTGCAGCATTATAAGGGGCCACTCATCACCGTGCAGCATAATAAGGGGCCACTAATCACCGTGCAGCATAATAAGGAGCCACTAATCACTGCAGCATTTCAAGGGGCCACTAATCACTGTGCAGCATTATAAGGGGCCACTCATCACTGTGCAGCATTACAAGGGGCCACTCATCACTGTGCAGCATTACAAGGGGCCACTAATAACTGTGCAGCATTACAAGGGGCCACTAATCACTGTGCAGCATTACAAGGGGCCACTAATCACTGTGCAGCATTACAAGGGGCCACTAATCACTGTGCAGCATTATATGGGGCCAGTAATCACTGTGCAGCATTATATAGGGCCAGTAATCACTGTGCAGCATTATATGGGGCCACTCATCACTGTGCTGCATTATAAGAGGCCACTCATCACTGTGCAGCATTATAAGGGGGCCTCTCATCACTGTGCAGCATTATACGGGGCCACTAATCACTGTGCAGCATTACAAAGGGCCACTAATCACCGTGCAGCATAAGGGGCCACTAATCACTGCATTTCAAGGGGCCACTAATCACTGTGCAGCATTATAAGTGGCCACTAATCACCGTGCAGCATTGTAAGGGGCCACTAATCAATGTGCAGCATTATAAGGGGCCACTAATCACTGTGCAGCATTATAAGGGGCCACTAATCACTGTGCAGCATTATAAGGGGCCACTAATCACTGTGCAGCATTATAAGGGGCCACTAATCATTGTGCAGCATTATAAGGGTCCACTCTCCATGCAGCATTATAAGGGGCCACCAATCACTGTGCAGCATTATATGGGGCATATGTTATTATGGACCATGTTATAGGGCTACCATTATTCACTGTGCAGCATTATTAGGCATATTTTTGTATGGAGCATCTTATGGAACCCATCATGAACTTTATGGAGCATTATATGGGGCCATCATGAACTTTATGGAGCATCTTATGGGGCCCATTTTATTTTTGAAATTTACCAGTAGCTTCGGCATTTTCCACCCTAGGTTTATAGGCGAGTCAATAAGTTTTCCCAGTTTTTTGTGACAAAATTAGGGTGGTCGGCTTATACATGGGTCGGCTTATACACGAGTATATACGGACTTCTAAAGAAAATTGCCCCCAAGTTATTTTGAGCGACCCCGCCTGCTGTACCATCCTTGTGATTTACGAGAACGTTTCTCACTTCCTGCTAGGACAGCGGAAACCCAAGGAGTAAAGAGAGAAGGTCCTTATGGCTGCATGGAGTAATGCTGGAAATCTCTAAGTCTGCGGGGACAACAGAGACTTTAGAAGAAGGCAAACCAAGGTTTAGTGCTAGCACTAGTGTGAGAGAAGGTTTATACTACAGGACAGAAGTGCTGTAACAGGAAAGAACCTAACAAATAAAAAAGATTGTAGACAAACCAGATTTTGCTATCTATTCATGTCATTGCCTTCCATATTACAGAGAAATTTCCCTAAATCCGGTATCTGATAATCCACAATGATGTATATTCAGGGTCGAACTGGGGTGTCTGGGGCCCACCAGGGGAATGGACTCTAGGGCCCCATCCTACAGCTATATGCTAATATCTGTCAGTCGTTATCCCCATTATAGTGGAGCATCGGCTGTAAAACACAGGCGGCTCCTGTACATCTACTGTGCATCCCCATAACTGGGATGTATAATTACGGTAGTTTACATTAATGTGGTTCTTTGGTTAAAACAATTTATCACCGATCCATGGGCTCTATAGGATAGCTGATCGCATACGTCCGACCATTAGAAACTGCACCGACCGGAAGAATGAGAAAGTTTTATCGTTGATAGGACACTTATCCCCATTTTAAAATGGAGCAGCAGGTTAGATATCTGACCGAAGCTTCATTCATTCTCTTTGGAGCTTCTATAAAAATACAAGTGCAGCCACTGAGGGAATGAATGGATCAGTGGTCAAGTCGGACATGCCACTCCAGTCTAATGGGGATAAAAAGTTCCACATTTTGCTGAATGGGTCCAAGTAGTTAGACCCCCCCAATCAATACGTTATCACTTGTCCTGTGAATAGGAGATTACGTTTTTCCACAGGAAACCCCTGTAAGTGCATCTCTGCCGCTGTTTACAAAGTATTTAATCTCTAATGGAAATAAAGAATATTCTCCTAATTAATATCAGAGAAGACTAATGACCGTCAAACACAACACAATCCACTGTACCAAGACCAATAATACCACATACAGGGGAGAAATACCACCACACCATGACCAGACCACATAGTACCCGCATCATATCACATAAAAGGCACAAATACAACCACACCATGACCAGACCACATATTACCACCACATAGTGACCGAATAATATGACATATTACCAGCATATAGGGACCAAATAATAATTCATACACGGAGAAATACTTCCACACTGTGAACAGTCCACAAATTACCACCACTTATTGATGGAATACTACAGTACTGATTATGAATACAAACCACAATAATAACAACACTGTTATTACCACCAGTGACATTATACACAGTACCTCTGTATATAGTGTCAGTGTACAGGTAATATAGTGATTACCAGTGACATTATACACAGGAGCTCAGTGATCACTGGCAACATTATTGTCAAGGTTTGCTCAGCTTGTGGGATTAGGTAGTTCAGAGGTTAATGTGGATGGCCTCACTCTGAGATTCTGGGAGGCTTTTTAAAGCCTCATTGTGGGCTCATTCCTCATCGTTTATACTCAGACCCTTGGCCGAGTGTGTGTGACCCTGGTGTGCTTTGTGACTGTAATACTTTATGCTTGTTTGGTTTTGATCTGGTTCTGTCCCTGTTACGAGTTCTGCCTGTCCCTCTTGTACTGCGTTGCTATCTCTGTGTATGACTCATTGCCTATGACCTGACTATTCTCTGATTGCCCCTCTTGTACTGTGCAGCTATCTCCATGTATGACTCATTGCTTACGTTCTGACTACTCTCTGCTCGCCCCTCTGGTATCGCGCCGCCCTCTCCATGTATGACCGCCCGTTTGTCTGACCTGAGTTCCCCTCGCCTCTACTCCAGGATTCCTGTAGTAGAGTCCTACAATCATCTTCAGAAGTGGGACACTAAGCCTCGCCCCCTGTGGTCACATGATCGTAGGTCCTTGTACTTCTTACTACCTTCAGCATCGCAGGTCCCGTCTGCCTCAACTTTCCCTGCAGTATCGGACCCCGGGCCCTCCCGCAGTAGGGGTGAGTCACGCTGCTCAGCCATGGCAGTTCGCCGACGCTGACAGGATCCTGATATTTATACACAGAAGATCTGCATACAGTGTCAGTGTAATACAGTGACCACCAGTGAAATTATACACAGGAGCTTTTGGAAGTGCATTGAGCAGCAGGGTGGTTTGCTGGTGAAGGGAAAAAAAATCTCTTTAAATCTTCTGCCTGAGCGAGTGTAAGCGAGCTGAGTGTGACCTGAGCGTCAGTGCGAACGGTGGTAAGTGTGTGACTTGTGATTCAGTGACTTTGGATTCAGGGAGTTTGCAAAGGAGGTATTACTGAATTGCTGTTATATTTTATTAATACTTTTTATTTATTTTTACTTAGCTTTTCTGTCTGGTGCAATCCCCATTAGGAATGTGCTCCACTATTGCCAATGCCATCCAGTGTACGTCTTGACGCATGTACGCAATCCTTGACCAGCCAGTCGAGGGTGCATACTGCTGTGCGAGATGTGAGCACATTGTGCATTTGGAAGCCCAGATACTGGATTTAAATGTGCAGCTGGCAACACTGAGATCAATAGACAATATGGAAAGGAGACTTCTACTCACTGAGCAGACGCTCAATGAGATAGATGAGGGGGGGATGCTAGGTTGGAGCTGCAGGACAGTGAAGCAGTAAGATGGGTGACAGTTAGAAGGTGGGGTAGACAGAAGAGTGCCAGGGAGGCTAGTCCTGATCTGGCACAACCCAATAAGTTTGCCAAGTTGGCAGATGAGGGGAGTGTCAGTGCAGGGGTAGCACTGCTGCAGCAAGGCATGTCCTCTGAAAGCCAGAGGAGTATATGCTCCAGTAAGGGGAGAAATAGGAGAGCAGGGCAGGCCAGACAGGTGCTGGTAGTGGGGGACTCAATTATTAGGGGAACAGATAGGGCAATCTGTCACAAAGAAAGGGATCGTCGAACGGTGTGCTGCCTATCTGGCGCGCAAGTCTGACACATCGCTGACCGGGTTGACAGATTACTGGGAGGGGCTGGTGAGGATCCAGCGGTCATGGTGCACATTGGTACAAATGACACAGAGGTAGGTGGAAGGTCCTTAAAGATGATTTCAGGGAATTAGGCTGCAATCTTAAGGCAAGGACTTCCAAGGTGGTATTTTTGGAAATATTTCCTGTACCACGTGCCACGCCAGAGAGGAGATTAGGGAAGTTAATAAGTGGTTCAAGAATTAGTGTAGGAAGGAGGGGTTTGGGTTCCTGGAGAACTGGGCCGACTTCTCAGTTGGCTACAGGTTCTACGCTAGGGACGGGCTGCACCTCAATGGGGAGGGTGCAGCTGTGCTGGGGAAAAAAATGGCTAGAAGGGTGGAGGAGTGTTTAAACTTGGAACTAGGGGAGGGTATTCATTTTATAAGAGGGGAAGACTGTGTAGATAGAGACCTGGGCACAAATAATGAAATTGGAGGTGGTAGTGGCATGGGGGGTGAGGTTAGAACAGTTAATAATTTAAGAAATAGAGGTACAGACATACATAAAGTGCATGTATACAAATGCCAGAAGCCTCGCCAACAAAATGGAGGACTTAGAATTAATTTTGTTGGAAGATAAGGTATATTGCACCCCCTCATAGGGTATAAGGCTGCCCCCTCATAGGGTATAATGCTTCTCCCCCCTCATAGGGTATAATGCACCCCCTCATAGGGTATAATGCTGCCCCCTCATAGGGTATAACACTAGATAGATAGATAGATATGTGATAATTAGATGTATAGATAGATAATAGATAGATAGATCTATGGATAGACAGATAGAAATAAAGATATAAAGATAATAGATAGTGAAAGATATAGGTAGCTATAGAGATAGATAGATAGACCTAGATAGATATAGATAGATAAATAGATAGATAGGGGATAAATAGATATATGGATAGATAGATAGATATAAAGATAATAGATAGTGATAGCTATAGATAGGTATATAGATAGATAGATAGGGGATAAATAGATAGATCTATGGATACATGATATATAGATGGATAGATATAAAGATAATAGATAGAGATAGATATAGATAGGTATAGAGATAGATGGATATAGACTATTTATATCTATCTATATCTACCTCTATATCTATCTATCTATCTATCTATCTATATCTATCTCTATATCTAAGATAGAGACAGATAGATATAGAGATAGAGATATAGATATACAGATAGAAATAGATAGATATAGAGATATATAGATATAGAGACAGATAGATATAGAGATAGATATAGATAGATATAGAGATATATAAAAAACAAACCACAATACTCACCTCTCCTCCTGCTCCCACGCTGATGACGGCTTCAGTGTCAGCAGCTGACCCGTCTGCCAGACACACAGCGGGTGCGCGATGAAGTGACGTCATCGCGCATCGGCTGTGAGTCAGGAGCAGAGGGGACTGATGGGAGAGAGATGCTCTCTCTTCCACTGCAATTGAGCGCGGCGCCGGCTGCCTAGGTTGGGGAGCGGGGCCCCGGGGTGAGTGAAGGCCGAGAGTGAATGAATATTCATTTCTCTTTAGTAGTGGGGACAGTGGCTCCTGCCTCCTGACACCCGCTGCTGCTCCGCTGGCAGGGCCCCCATAGCAGCTGTGTGGCACTGGCTGGGGGCCCCTGGAGCAGTGGGGGCCCTAGGCAACTGCTGTCCCTGTATACCAGAAGAGGTGCCAGGGCCCACCAGATGCCAGGGCCCACCGGAGAATCAGTCCGACGCTACCTGTCTGTATATATAATGTCAGTGTACAAGTAATAGAATGATCACTGGAGACATACACAGGAATTCTGTATATAGTGTATAGTGTACAGGTAATACAGTGACTCACCAGTAACATTATACACAGGAGCTCTGCATATAGTCAGCGTACAGGTAATACAAGGATCACCAGTGACATTATACACAGGAGCTCTGTATATACTATATAATGTAAGTGTCCAGGTAAATCACTGACTTACCAGTGACCTCTGTATTTGTAGCGATTCATCTTCGCTTTTCTTCCTCTTCCAGCCAGGACACGTTTGCTGCAGAAAATAACACACTATACTTGATCACTTCTAGACCACATTCCCCACTTTCCCCCCCGACTTCTACACTTTATGTGTAAAGGTCAGCCAGGGCAGTAGTCGTGGCTGAGTATTTCGGGTTTGGGCATTGTATACCCTGACCTCCCTCTACAGGAAAACGGTATCTCTTCTCTTGCATGGTACGGTGAATACTCACCGTGCCGTCAGCGTCCCCTTTGCTACGCCGACTTGATGCTGATCCTTGATCCCAATGAATAGAGACACAGTCCAGGGCAACTCTTAACTGAGCAAATTTATTTACTTCAGGACACAGCACATCCACATAGTTTCCAGCATTTTCATCACAGTAAAGACAGCACATTACTTCATCTTTCCCTTCACTGTTCCTTGCAGTGTTTCGTTTGACGAAGCGTCTCAGATGGCTCCTCAGTGTCCTCCCTGTATAGCGTCACCACGGTGAAGCGCTCTCCAGCATGTTTCGCCCCGGACATCAGAGATTCAGCCCACGTAGCTTTCCACCACATTCTGGAGTGACCTGCCCGTACCCTTTTACGGTAACCTTCAATCTTCCTCTGTTTACTTACACTCTTTTCCACTTTATTGCTGGTTCTGCTGTACCGTGTTCTTCTCTAGATGGCTGGGCATCAGCTTTAACATCACGGGGTAGTTAGGCAGCTCAGGCATATAGCCCACCCGAGCACAAAGGGGTCAGGCCTCTGACTGCCTGAAACTGGAAGACCATCCTGGCTTATTCTCCAGCTATCCCCTCCTACAGTTAACTCCTATATGTCCTACAGCTACATCTACTGTGCAATGAGCTCAGTGCCCCATCTAGTGACCATAGCCCAGACTGCACTGTCCCTACCAAGTACAAGGTGCAGAAACATAGCTTATGCTATATAAATAATACAGCAACATGAAATATACGATAATGCGCAACAATGGTATAACATATATATAAATATATATACAAGTACAACAGCAACATGGGGGTTTAAAGGGGTAAGACTCTCAACCCCTTACACATGTATACATATGATATTAGTCATGTATTATACTACAGCACAGGCACCATTTTGATGAATGCAAACCTTTTTTTTGTAACCCCACAAACACCCGGAGCACCAGAATCTCAATAACTGAAATTTACAAATACAGATTACACAACAACCACAAGATGCATTTCATCACCCAGGTCACCTCATTTTAATCAGTATAACAGCGTAGACCTGACACTGTCTGTACTTTACTGTTCACAATCCTGCTGACAGGATCCCTTTAAATCTAAATTTTAATAAGTTTGTTCTTTTCTGCGCTAAACGTCCCCCAAACCCTGAGGACGGCGAGTATACCTTGGTTGTGTTTTGCTGTATGTGTATACAAAAGTACAAGAAGAGCACCTATCAGGGGCTCAGAAAAGCTGGGTGGCATGTGTGCTAGTGTGTGACCCAGCGCAGGTGTCTCACTGGCCTATCAAAACAGTGACCAAACAGCAGCAAACAGTGTGATGGTGATGTGAGAACTGTCTGCGGGGTGCGCTTAGGTGAGTGGACAAAAGAATATGGGAGGTTCACCTTTATAGTAACATCCCAGGGCAGGTGTGTCGTGAGCAAGTGGTGTTCAAGAAATATTGGTGGCAGTGGTTGTGACTTATCCTGACACACAATGTACAGGGAAATGGGAAAATTGTGAAAAAAAACGCAATTCTGACCTTAATTATGTTTACGGCGTACATTATGTGGTAAAAATGACCATGTAATATGATTCTCCTCATCAGTATGATTACAGAGATACTAAACGTGCCCAGATTTTTAAATTATTTTAGTGGTAGAAAAAAAATCAAGACTTTGAAATAAAAAATATGTTGGAGTTTGTGTTGCCATTTTCCGAGACCCGTAGTTTTACTTTTTCGTTCAATAGAGCTATGAGAGGGATTATTTTTTCATAAGGCGAGACGTTATTATGGATATTACTTTGGGATAGATATGACATTTTAGTTGCTTGTTACGTATTTTAAGTGGTATTGCAGCGACCAAAAAATACCGCAATGTTGGCGTTTTTAAATTTTTTGTGTTTACCAATTGGGTTAATTATTTTTATATTTTGATAGCTCGGACTTTGCTGGATGCGGCGATATCACTTGACATTTTTTTTTATGTTCATTTTCAATGGAGGAAAATTGAACTTTTATGAGTTTTTTTTCATATTTGTTTAAATCTTTTTTTGTTGTTTTACTTTTCTTTTCACTTCATTTATCGCTCCCTAAGGCCCCTTTCACACTTCAGTTTTTTGCAATCAGTCACAATCCGTCAGGTTTTGACAAAAAACGGATCCTCAATTTTTTTTTGAGGATCCGTTTTTTCCCCATTGACTTGCATTAATGGCGGATTGTGACGGATGGCTGTCCGTTTCATCCGTTTTTTTTGAGGATCCGCCAAACGTTACTCTCTCTCTCTCTCTCCTTCCCGACCAGCGTTTCCTTTAAATTTCCTCATTTTCAGGATCCTGTGCCATCCGTTCACATCAGTTCAGAACGGATCCGCTTGTCTGCCTTTTTGGCGGATTTGAACTGATGCAAAAAACTGAAGTGTGAAAGAGGCCTAAGCTGTACTACATACAGGGGCTAATGGTGCAGCAGAAGTGTGAACTTTTTGATGCTTTTGTTTAATATTTTCCACTATAGTATATGGAGAGCATAAAAAACGCATGCAAAATTCCAATGAAGTCTCCAATTGTGGAACTGAAGCATTCCTCTACTAAAAAAAATGCATTCGAAAAAACTGCCACAAAAAAATACAATAAAAAGTTTTGATTGCTTTAGTGCGAATACCTATGGAAACAATGCAGCACTTCTGCACGTGTGAACATGGCCCAGGAGAGACTCTGGACAATTTGTACGTTCTACACCAGGTTCACACTTGGGGTTATTTATTTTTTTATCACTACTTAGAATTACAGACAAATTAAAAAAAGTGATCTGAGCCAATTATATGGAAAAAATACAATATTATTTAACATTTATTCTGAAGCTATATGAAATAATTCCGACTACAGCAATGGTCTGTGCCCATCACGGGTGATCCGTGTTACCGGGAAGAGAGGAGGAGACATTCCTAGAAGGAGCTGACAATAGATACATCACATTATCTCACATATGAGGATACAGAATTATACAGGTTTGAAAATATCAAATAGAAAGATTTGCCTGTAAACAGGTAAAAAAGCAAAAACAGTAAATAAAGCAATGACTTGCGCTATTGTACCGGTAAGTTTTTATACATCTCATCCCAATCCAGCTAACCCCTATCCGTATAGTGGTAGCTGGTATTGGATGGTCTGCCATGGGTAACATAACTAGTTCTCCTATATTAGACCCATTGCCATGTTCGTCTTTATGACATCACAGAAGCGTTGTCCACGAGTCATGGAATGTTCCGCAAGAACGGTCAGTGCGAGGCAAGCAGAGATAGAGAGGAGAGCTGAACACTAACCCAGAGCGACTTGTAAATCACTTTTTACTTGTTTTGTTTATTTTTTTTTAACTTTTATTTCTTTTTTTTGGGAGTGTTTTCTACCATCCGCACACACTTTTGTGTGTGTGGAGGGGAAGGCAGCCTAATGGCTGCACCCGTAGCTGGAGGAAAGTTCCAACCACGGAGACGTCTCCCACATGCCAGGACATCCCTATACAGTCAGAGGCCTGAACACCACCAAAGGCCAACTGGCTTCACGGGGTATGTGATGGCAGTGCTTTATTATATCGTGTCATTTATTAAATGCCTGTTCAAAACACCAGAAAAGGCAAAGGACCGATATTCCAGACTGAAAAGTCCACCACCATATCCTACAATGCCCGAAATAGGCCGATTCGTACAACCTGCAGCAAACATCAGCGCAGAGCCAGAGGGTATGAAGGAACGCCTGATACTCACCACAACAGTAGATGAGGAAGAGACAACAGCTAGGACAGCGGATACCCAAGGAGTAAAGAGAGAAGGTCCTAGTCTGCAGGGACAACAGAGACTTTGGAAGAAGGCAAACCAAGGTTTAGTGCTAGCACTAGTGTGAGAGAAGGTTTATACCACAGAACAGAAGTGCTGTAACAGGAAAGAACCTAACAAATAAAAAAGATTGTAGACAAACCTGATTTTGCTATCTATTCATGTCATTGCCTTCCATATTACAGTGAAATTTCCCTAAATTCGGTATCTGATAATCCACAATGACGTATATTCAGGGTCGAACTGGGGTGTCTGGGGCCCACCAGGGGAATGGACTCTAGGGCCCCATGCTACAGCTATATGCTAATATCTGTCAGTCGTTTTCCCCATTATAGTGGAGCCTCGGCTGTAAAACACAGGCGGCTCCTGCACATCTACTGTGCACCCCCATAACTGGAATGTATAATTACGGTAGTTCACATTAATGTGGTTCTTTGGTTAAAACAATTTGTCACCGATCCATGGGCTCTAAAGGATAGCTGATCGCATACGTCCGACCATTAGAAACTGCACCGACCGGAAGAATGAGAAAGTTTTATCGTTGATAGGACCCTTATCCCCATTTTAAAATGGAGCAGCATGTTAGATATCTGACCGAAGCTGCATTCATTCTCTTTGGGGCTTCTATAAAAATACAAGTGCAGCCACTGAGGGAATGAATGGATCAGTGGTCAAGTCGGACATGCCACTCCAGTGTAATGGGGATAAAAAGTTCCACATTTTGCTGAATGGGTCCAAGTAGTTAGACCCCCCAATCAATACGTTATCACTTGTCCTGTGAATAGGAGATTACGTTTTTCCACAGGAAACCCCTGTAAGTGCATCTCTGCCGCTGTTTACAAAGTATTTAATCTCTAATGGAAATAAAGAATATTCTCCTAATTAATATCAGAGAGAACTAATGACCGTCATACACAACACAATCCACTGTACCAAGACCAATAATACCACATACAGGGGAGAAATACCACCACACCATGACCAGACCACATAGTACCCGCATCATATCACATAAAAGGCACAAATACAACCACACCATGACCAGACCACATATTACCACCACATAGTGACCGAATAATATGACATATTACCAGCATATAGGGACCAAATAATATCTCATACACGGAGAAATACTTCCACACTGTGAACAGTCCACAAATTACCACCACTTATTGATGGAATACAATACTGATTATGAATACAAACCACAATACTAAACACTGTTATTACCACCAGTGACATTATACACAGTACCTCTGTATATAGTGTCAGTGTACAGGTAATACAGTGATTACCAGTGACATTATACACAGGAGCTCAGTGATCACTGGCAACATTATTCTCAAGGTTTGCTCAGCTTGTGGGATTAGGTAGTTCAGAGGTTAATGTGGATGGCCTCACTCTGAGATTCTGGGAGGCTTTTTAAAGCCTCATTGTGGGCTCATTCCTCATCGCTTATACCAGGGCTGTGGAGTCGGTAAGCCAAACCTGCGACTCCGACTCCGACTCCTCAATTTCCCTTACACCGACTCCGACTCCAACTCCGACTCCACGACTCCGACTCCCACACATATTGCTTATATTTAAGTGAAAAATTTATTGTAGTACAATGTGAACCTCAGACATTTAATCATTTTTATGATCCAATAATCAAGATATTTAGATAGAACAGAATATATATTGGTGTACTACCCGGTTTTCATTCTTTTTGGTACAGATATGGATAAATGGATAGATAGAGCAGATTTCTAATCTGCTTTTGCTATTGAAAACATTATCTATGAGCTCAAAAACCTTTCAGGTGATGCAGTTTTTTAAAAAGATGATCAGCTTTTGCAGCTGAAAAACGTATCCTCAAAAAACACAGGAAAAACGCTGTGTGTGAATGTAGCCTTAGATCAGGAATATAACAGCCATTTATAGGACATTTCATAACTTTCCCAAACTCCTATGAAAAAATATTCAGCACATCCTGCATTGAATTACTGTACCCAATTTATTATATATTTTAGGAGTCGGAGTCGGTCCATTTTATACCGACTCCAACTCCGACTCCGACTCCACCAAAATGAGCACCGACTCCGACTCCACGACTCCGACTCCACAGCCCTGGCTTATACTCAGACCCTTGGCCGAGTGTGTGTGACCCTGGTGTGCTTTGTGACTGTGATACTTTATGCTTGTTTGGTTTTGATCTGGTTCTGTCCCTGTTACGAGTTCTGCCTGTCCCTCTTGTACTGCGTTGCTATCTCTGTGTATGACTCATTGCGTATGACCTGACTATTCTGATTTCCCCTCTTGTACTGTGCAGCTATCTCCATGTATGACTCATTGCTTACGTTCTGACTACTCTCTGCTCGCCCCTCTTATCGCGCCGCCCTCTCCAAGTATGACCGCCTGTTTGTCTGACCAGAGTTCCCCTCGCTTCTACTCCAGGATTCCTGTAGTAGAGTCCTACAATCATCTCCAGCAGTGTGACACTAAGCCCCGCCCCCTGTAGTCACATGATCGTAGGTCCTTGTACTTCTTACTACCTTCAGCGTCGCAGGTCCCGTCTGCCTGAACTTTCCCTGCAGTATCGGACCCCGGGCCCTCCCGCTGTATTGGTGAGTCACCCTGCTCAGCCATGGCAGTTCGCCGGGGCTGACAGGATCCTGATATTTAACACAGAAGATCTGTATATAGTGTCAGTGTAATACAGTGACCACCAGTGACATTATACACAGGAGCTTTTGGAAGTGCATTGAGCAGCAGGGTGGTTTGCTGGTGAAGGGAAAAAATCTCTTTAAATCTTCTGCCTTAGCAAGTGTGAACGAGCTGAGTGTGACCTGAGCATAAGTGCGAATGGTGGTAAGTGTGTGACTTGTGATTCAGTGACTTTGGATTCAGGGAGTTTGCAAAGGAGGTATTATTGAATTGCTGTTATATTTTATTAATACTTTTTATTTATTTTTACTTATCTTTCTGTCTGGTTCAATCCCCATTAGGAATGTGCTCCACTATTGCCAATGCCATCCAGTGTACGTCTTGCCGCATGTACGCAATCCTTGACCAGCCAGTCGAGGGTGCATACCGCTGTGCGAGATGTGAGCACATTGTGCATTTGGAAGCCCAGATACTGGATTTAAATATGCAGCTGACAACACTGAGCTCAATAGACAATATGGAAAGGAGACTTCTGCTCACTGAGCAGACGCTCAATGAGATAGATGAGGGGGGGATGCTAGGTTGGAGCTGCAGGACAGTGAAGCAGTAAGCTGGGTGACAGTTAGAAGGTGGGGTAGACGGAAGAGTGCCAGGGAGGCTAGTCCTGATCTGGCACAACCCAATAAGTTTGCCAAGTTGGCAGATGAGGGGAGTGTCAGTGCAGGGGTAGCACTACTGCAGCAAGGCATGCCCTCTGAAAGCTGGAGGAGTGTCTGCTCCAGTAAGGGGAGAAATAGGAAAGCAGGGCAGGCCAGGAAGGTGCTGGTAATGGGGGACTCAATTATTAGGGGAACAGATAGGGATCGTCGAACGGTGTGCTTCCTACCTGGCGCTCGAGTCCGACACATCGCTGATCGGGTTGACAGATTACTGGGAGGGGCTGGTGAGGATCCAGCGGTCATGGTGCACATTGGCACAAATGACAAAGCTAGAGGTAGGTGGAAGGTCCTTAAGGATGATTTCAGGGAATTAGGCTGTAAGCTTAAAGCAAGGACCTCCAAGGTGGTATTTTCGGAAATACTTCCTCTACCACGTGCCACACCAGAGAGGCAACGGGAGATTAGGGAGGTTAATAAGTGGCTCAGGAATTGGTGTAGGAAGGAGGGGTTTGGGTTCCTGCAGAACTGGGCCGACTTCTCAGTTGGCTACAGGTTCTACGCTAGGGACGGGCTGCACCTCAATGGGGAGGGTGCATCTGTGCTGGGGGAAAAAATGGCTAGAAGGGTGGAGGAGTGTTTAAACTAGGAAGTGGGAGGGAAGGGTATTCATTTTATAGGAGGGGAAGACTGTGCAGATAGAGACTTGGGCACAAATAATGAAAGTGGGGGTGGCATGGAGCTGGGGTTAGAACAGTTAATAATGAAATAGAGGTACAGACATACATAAAGTGCATATATACAAATGCCAGAAGCCTCGCCAACAAAATGGAGGAATTAGAATTAATTTTGTTGGAGCATAATAATGACATGGGGATATCTGAGACATGGCTGGATGAGAGCCATGACTGGGCGGTTAATTTACAGGGCTATAGTCTGTTCAGAAATGACCGTACAAATAAGCGAGGGGGGATGTGTGTTTATATGTAAAATCATCCTTAAAACACATCCTGCGTGATAATACATGTGAATCTAATGAAAATGTAGAGTCCCTGTGGGTGGATATAAGGGGAGGGGGGAAAAATAATAAATTACTGATAGGGGTTTGTTATAAGTCTCCAAAAATAATGGAAGCAATAGAGAATATCCTCATCAAGCAAATAGATGAAGCAGCGACTCAAGGAGAAGTCATTATTATGGGGGACTTCAACTACCCTGAAATACATTGGGGAACCGAAACCTGCAGTTCCAGCAAAGGTAATGGGGTTTTGAAAACTATGAGAGACAATTACCTTTCACAACTGGTTCAGGACCCAACAAGAGGGGGGGCACTGCTAGACCTAATATTAACCAACAGGCCAGACCGCATATCAAATGTAAGGGTTGGGGGTCACTTGGGTAATAGTGATCACCAGATAATAAGTTTTCATGTATCCTTTAATAAGATGTGTCGTAGAGGGGTTACAAGGACACTAAACTTCAGGAAAGGAAATTTCCAATGGATGAGAGATTCTCTTGGTGCAATTAACTGGGAAAATATCCAGAGACATAAAAATACACAAAGAAAATGGGAGACGTTTATTAGCATCCTGAATAGGACCTGTGCACAATATATACCGTATGGGAATAAACATGTGAGAAATAGGAGGAGACCACTATGGCTAAATAGAGCTGTAAGGGGCGCAATAAGTGACAAAAAGAAAGCATTTAGAGAATTAAAGCAAGGAGGTAGTGATGAGGCATTAAATCAATACAGAAGACTAAATAAATTCTGTAAAACGCAAATCAAGGCAGCAAAGATTGAGCCAGGGAGACTCTTTGCCAGAGAAAGTAAAAATAATCCTAAAATATTATTTAACTACATACTGTAAATAGTAAGAAACTAAAAAATGATAGTGTTGGCCCTTTCAAAAATAGTCTGGGTGAAATGGTGGATGAGGAAAAAGCCAATATGCTAAATGACTTTTTTTCAACAGTATTTACACAAGAAAATCCCATGACAGATAACATGATCAGGGATAAAAAAATTCTCCATTAAATGTCACCTGCTTAACCCAGCAGGAAGTACGGCGGCGTCTAAAAATCACTAAAATTGACAAATCCCCAGGCCCGGATGGGATACACCCCCGAGTACTGCAGGAATAAAGCACAGTCATAGATAGACCATTATTTTTAATCCTTAAGGCTGTGTGCCCACGTTGCGTTTTTTTAAGCGTTTTTGATGCGTTTTTCGGGGTCAAACCGCATAAAAAACGCCTAAAAGAAGCATCCCATTCATTTTAACACATTTTGGCCTTTTCGTGCCAATGGATGCTCTTTTTACCGCTAAGGAAACGCTTAGCGGTAAAAAACGCAGCATGTTCATTAATTTCCGCTTAGGTCCGCGTTTTTGGCTATTTCCTTTAGTCCAAAAGACGTGCGGGAAAAAAACGCATCAAAAATGCGCTGCAAAAACGTGCATTTTCTGGGAAGGAGACCCGTTTCCTGAGCGTTTAAAAACGCTAATGTGGGCACATAGCCTAAAGATTCCATAATAACAGGGTCTGTACCACAGGACTGGCATATAGCAAATGTGGTGCCAATATTCAAAAAGGGGACAAAAACTGAACTTGGAAATTATAGGCCAGTGAGCTTAACCTCAACTGTGGGTAAAATCCTGGAGGGTTTTGTAAGAGATGCTATACTGGAGTATCGGAAGAATAACCTCATGACCCAATATCAACATGGATTTACATGGACCGTTCCTGTCAGACTAATCTGATAAGCTTTTATGAAGAGGTAAGTTCCGGACTGGACCAAGGAAATGCAATGGGCGTGGTGTACATGGATTTTTCAAAAGCTTTTGATAGGGTGCCACACAAAAGGTTGATACATAAAATGAGAACAATAGGGATAGGGGAAAATATGTGTAAGTGGGTTAAGAGCTGGCTCAGGGATAGGAAACAAAGGGTGGTTATTAATGGAGCACACTCAGACTGGGTCACGGTTAGCAGTGGGGTACCACAGGGGTCGGTATTGGGCCCGCTTCTTTTTAATATATTTATTAATGACCTTGTAGGGGGCATAGAGTAGAATTTCAATATTTGCAGATGACACTAAACTCTGCAGGGTAATCAATACAGAGGAAGACAATTTTATATTACAGGAGGATTTATGTAAACTAGAAGCTTGGGCTGATAAATAGCAAATGAGCTTCAATGGGGATAAATGTAAGGTCATGTGTTGTGAATTCTCTCTCTGGCTTCCCCCTGGTCATTACTGAAGATAGTGGAGCTGGTCAGATTGAGAGTTCTCTTTCTGGGCTCCCTCTGGTGGTTACTGGAGGTAGTGGAGCTGATTTGATTGACAGAAGCTTACCACCTGATATTGAGGTAGACAATTGGAGATCTGGGGTTTCTGATTGGGAGCTGACTCCCTCTATCCCTGCTATTGATTTTTTTCCTGTACCTCCTGAGGTCTGATGTATCCTGCTCTTTCCCTGCATGTTCAGCTAAAAGGTTAATTTGCTATTCTTTTTGTATTTGATCTGGTTTTGTTTATCTCTGCTTTGTGTGGGTCAACTAGCTCCGGCTGGGGCTGTGCTGAATCACCGCCCATATGTTACTGCATGTGCCAGTTTGTTTTGTCCCCTTTTATATTGATCTCTTTTTGCTTTGCTTTCAGAATATACCGGAGTGCTGATATAGTGGGGGGGGCGAAGTCATGCGACTTCAGTGTTTTTGTGCATCAGACGTGTTGGACTTTTTGCAGGGTATTTTGAGTGATTGCAGACAGAGTCTTTCCTTTCCTGTCCTGTCTAGTCAGTGTGGGCCCCATCGTTTGCTCAGTCTATTTATCTGCCTGCGTTTGTGTTTTCATCTTGTCTCACCGACAATATATGTTTGGGGGCTATCTAATCCTTTGGGGGTCTGGTCCGGGGCAGTTTAGATTTACCCTTTCTTGCTTTAGGCTTAGTTAGCTCTCCGGCTGTGCCGAGGCGTCTAGGATTATCATAGGTACGCTCCACGGCTACTGCTAGTTGTGTGGACAGGATCAGGGGTCTGCATCCGCTTAGTTACCAACCTCTTTGGTTTTCTGTGGCTTAGCCTGGCCTTCTATCCTCCTCGGTGACCCATTCATAACAGTCATGCACTTGGGTAGAACAAACAAGATGTATAATTCTGCTTAATTGTAAAACACTGGGCAAAACTGTCACTGAAAAAGACCTGGTTGTGTGGTTGAACGACAAACTCACATTTAGTGGCCAGTGTCAGGCAGCTGCTGCAAAGGCAAATAAAATAATGGGATGCATTAAAAGAGGCATAGATGCTCATGAGGAGAACATAATTTTATTTCTACATAAGTCACTAGTGCGACCACACTTAGAATACTGTGTACAGTTCCGGTCTCCGGTGTATAAGAAAGACACAGCTGAACTGGAGCGGGTGCAGAGAAGAGCGACAAAGGTTATTAGGGAACTGGGGGTCTGCAATACCAAGACAGGTTATTACACTTGGGGTTATTTAGTTTGGAAAATCGAAGGCTTAGGGGTGATGCGGGGACAGTACAAAGACATTTCTAGTGATCTTTTTACTCTTAGACCTGTGACAGGGACAAGGGGGTATCCTCTACGTCTGGAGGAAAGAAGGTTTAAGCATAATCACAGATGCGGATCCTTTACTGTAAAGCGAGCAGGCTCGGACTGGCCCACCGGAGAACCGGAGTATTCTCCGGTGGGCCCGGGCACTGACAACTGCTGGCATACTGGCCAGCAAGTGCCTAGGGCCCCCACTGCTCCAAGGGCCCCCAAGTCAGTGGGTATGGGGCCCCTGAGTCAAGGGGGCCTGCCCTGTGCCAGCTAGCAGCAGCAGGAGACAAGTTTCTGTCCCCGCTGCTAAAGCGAAATGAATATTCACGCTTCTCCACGCCTCTATGGGTGTGGAGAGGCGTGAATAGCATTCCTCTTTAATAGCGGGCAGCCCATCCCCAGCACCGCACCACACACACAGCACCGCATCACTCACACTCACACACAGCTCCACATACACACGCAGACACACAGCACACCTCACCTCCCCGCAGCCGCAGCACATCCCGGCTTCCTGCTTTTTGGGCGTTTCCTGTCTGACAGCCCAGCTGGATGACGTCATCATCCAGCGTGCTGTCTCAGAGAGAAAACTGCAGGAGAGAAAGAGGCTTCCGGGATGTGCTGCGGCTGCGGGGAGGAGAGTTGTGCTGTGTGTCTGCGTGTGTATGTGGTGCTGTGTGTGAGAGATGTGATGCGGTGCTCTCTTGTGATGAGTTGCTATGTGAGTGAGAGATGATGTGGACCGGTGCTGTGTGTGTGTGTGTGTGTGTGAGGGGGGTGGTGGGGAAGGACAATGATATTGGTGGTGGGAGGCAATGATGGATGTGATGGGCAATTATGGCAGTGGGGGAGGCAATGATGGAGGTGATGGGCAATGATATTGGTGGGGGAAGCAATGATGGAGGTGATGGGCAATGATGGCAGTGGGGGAGACAATGATGGAGGTGATGGGCAATGTTATTGGTGGGGAAAGCAATGATGGAGGTGATGGGCAATGATATTGGTGGGGGGAGGCAATGATGGCAGTGGGGAGACAATGATGGAGGTGATGGGCAATGATATTGGTGGGAGGAGGCAATAATGGAGGTGATGGGCAATGATGGTGGTGGGAGGCAATAATGGAGGTGATGGGCAATGATTGCAGTGGGAAGGCGATGGAGGTGATGGGCAATGATGGAGGTGATGGGTAATGATGGAGGTGATGGACAATGATGGAGGTAATGGGCAATGATGGAGGTGATGGA
Source organism: Dendrobates tinctorius (assembly GCF_039654945.1). NCBI lineage: Eukaryota > Metazoa > Chordata > Amphibia > Anura > Dendrobatidae > Dendrobates > Dendrobates tinctorius. The sequence goes on along the minus strand of NW_027361791.1, from coordinate 150,481 downwards.
CAATGATATTGGTGGTGATGCAATAATGGAGGTGATGGGCAATGATGGTGGTGGGCAATGATAGAGGTGATGGGTAATGATGGAGGTAACGGGCAATGATGGCAGTGGAGGAGACAATGATGGAGGTGGTGGGCAATATTGGTGGGGGAAGCAATGATGGAGGTAATGGGCAATATTGGTGGGGGGAGGCAATGATGGCAGTGGGGGAGACAATGATGGAGGTGATGGGCAATGATGGTGGTGGGGGAGGCAATGATGGAGGTGATGAAATGGACAATGATGGTGGGGAGGAGGCAATGATTAAGGTGATGGAATTGGGAGTGATGGGGTGGTGGGGGAGAATGATAGGGGTGGTTGGGGAGAAGGCATCGATGGAGGTGGTGAGGGGCTGCATTATACTTTATGAGGGGGCTACATTATATTCTGATGGGGACTGCATTATTAGGGGACTACATTATATTCTGGGGGGCTACATCATACTATATGAGGGGGCTACAGTATACTCTATGGGGGGCTGCATTATATTCTTTGGTGGGGCAGCATTATTCTCTCAGGGGACAGCATTATATTCTGGGGGGCTACATCATACTATATGAGGGGGCTACAGTATACTCTATGGGGGGCTGCATTACATTCTGTGGTGGGGCTGCATTATTCTCTCAGTTGACTACATTATATTCTGGGGGGGCTACATCATACTATATGAGGAGGCAGCATTATGCCCTATTAGGGGGCTACAGTATACTCTATGGGGAGGCTGCATTATATTCTGTGTTGGTGCTGCATTATACTATATGAGGGGGGCTGCATTATGCCCTATGAGGGTGCTACATTATATTCTATGGTGGGGACTGTGATATACCTTATGAGGGGGTTGCATTATATTTTGTGGGGTGCTGCATTATACCCTATGATGGAGGCTACATTATAATCTATGAGAGCGGCTACATTATATTCTATGAGGGGGCTACCCCTCTATGATTCTACCCCAACCCCTGCTACATAATTAAGACGTGTACTACCTTATATTATACCCTGATATTAGTGTGTTTTACCACACAATTGGTTGTCTTGTATTTATTTCTATGTAGCTACATAGTAGGCCCCAAGAATGATTTTCTCTGGTGGGCCCAAGGTGCTCCAGTCAGACGCTGGCAGTGAGACTATGGAACTCTCTGCCATATGATGTTGTAATGAGTGATTCCCTACTAAAATTTAAGAAAGGCCTGGATGCCTTTCTTGAAAAGTATAATATTACAGGTTATGTACACTAGTTTCCTTGATATTGTGTTGATCAGGGAGCTAGTCTGATTGCCCTATGTGTAGCCGGAAAGAATTTTTTTCCCCACTGTGAAGCTTACTGTTTGCCATATGGGTTTTTTTTGCCTTCCTCTGGATCAACATGTTAGGGCAGGTTAGGATAGGATATGGGTTGAACTAGATGGACCTAAAGTGACACTATGACACTTTTCATTCTCTACTCAACCCAAGAGTACAGGCCCCAACCACGGAGCTCTGAGCTGACGATCTGGCCAATTACTTCAAAGAAAAAATTGACCAGATCCGACAGGAAATTATCTCCCAATCACCTCATACCATGCACTGTCCTCCCTCCCCCACTGCATCTAGCTCACTCTCTGATTTTGAACCAGTCACAGAAGTAAACAGGCTCCTTGCATCTTCTCGCCCAACCACTTGCACCAGTGACCTGTTTCCGTCACATCTCCTCCAGTCCCTTTCCCCTGCTGTCACCCCTCACCTAACTAAAATATTTAACCTCTCTCTCTCTCTCTTCTGGTATCTTTCCCTCCTCATTTAAGCATGCCATCATACATCCACTACTTAAAAAACCATCCCTCGACTAAAACTGTGCCGCTAACTATAGACCTGTCTCTAATCTTCCCTTCATCTCTAAACTCCTGGAACGCCTGGTCCACTCCCGTCTTATCCGCTATCTCTTTTATAACTCTCTTCTCGACCCTTTCCAATCCGGTATCCGCTCTTTACACTCTACTGAAATTGCCCTCACTAAAGTCTCTAATGATCTACTAACAGCTAAATCAAATGGTCATTACTCCATGCTAATTCTCTTGGATCTCTCTGCAGCATTCGACATTGTGGATCATCAGCTCCTCCTCACTATGCTCCGTTCCATTGGCCTCAAGGACACGATTCTCTCCTGGTTCTCCTATCTCTCTGACCGCTCCTTTACTGTATCTTTTGCCGGTTCCTCCTCCTCTCACCTTCCCCTTACTCTTGGGGTTCCTCAAGGATCAGTCTTAGGCCCCCTCCTCTTCTCTTTGTACACTGCCCCTATTGGTCAATCAGTAGATTTGGTTTCCAGTACCATCTCTATGCTGATGACACCCAATTATACGCTTCTTCTCCTGACATCACACCAGCCTTTCTAGAAAACACCGGCGATTGTCTAAACGCTGTGTCTAACATCATGTCCTCACTATATCTGAAACTGAACCTGTCAAAGACTGAACTCCTTGTGTTTCCTCCCGCTACTAATGTACCTATACCCGACATTGCCATTTCCGTGTGTGGTTCCACTATTGCTCCCCAGCAACATGGACGCTGTCTTGGGGTCATACTTGACTCCGAGCTTTCCTTTGCCCCCCCACATTCGATCACTGGCTCGCTCTTGTCATCTGCACCTCAAAAACGTTTCTAGAATTCGACCTTTTCTTACTTTTGACTCTGCAAAAACTCTTACTGTTTCTCTTATTCATTCTCATCTCGACTATTGTAACTCTCTTCTAATCAGTCTCCCTCTTACCAAACTCTCCCCTCTCCAATCTGTCTTGAATGCTGCAGCCAGGATCATATTCCTCACCAATCGTTACACCGATGCCTCTACCTTGTGCCAGTCATTACACTGGCTACCCATCCACTCCAGAATTCAGTATAAACTTATTACCCTTATCCACAAAGCCCTCCATGGCTCAGCACCACCCTACATCTCCTCCCTTGTTTCAGTATACTACCCTACCCGCGCCCTCCGTTCTGCTGATGACCTGAGGTTAGCATCCTCAATAATCAGAACCTCCCACTCCCGTCTCCAAGACTTTACACGTGCTGCGCCAATTCTTTGGAATGCACTTCCCAGGTCAATACGATTAGTCCCCAATCCCCACAATTTTAAGCGTGCCCTGAACACGCATTTATTCAGACTGGCCTACCGCCTCAACACATTAACCTAATCTATCCCTGGGTGGCACAGTCAAAAGTTTTACCGTAACCAGGTTCCCCGCATCATGTTCCCACATGCTTTATGCATCCATTAGCCCTCTGTGTCTGTACTGTACACACTTTACATTATGGCTGGTCCAAACAATCAGGGCAATTGTTACCACCCACCTTTCGTGTCTACCTCTTTCCTCATAGACTGTAAGCTTGCGAGCAGGGCCCTCATTCCTCTTGGTATTTGTTATAATCTATGTGACTATTGTTATGCTGTAATGTCTATTGTCTGTACAAGTCCCCTCTGAAATGTAAAGTGCTGTGGAATATGTCAGCGCTATAGAAATAAAGCTTATTATAATTAAGTCTTCCTTCAACCATAAAAACTATGTTACTATATAGTGTCAGTGTACAGATAATAAACTGATCACTATAGTTTCATTATATAATAATAATAAAAATAATACATTTTATTTCTATAGCGCCGACATATTCCGCAGCACTTTACATTTCAGAGGGGATTTGTACAGACAATAGACATTACAGCGTAACAATAATCACATAGATAATAACAAATACCAAGAGGAATGAGGGCCCTGCTCGCAAGCTTACAGTCTATGAGGAAAGAGGTAGACACGAAAGGTGGGTGGTAACAGTTGCCCTGATTGTTTAGACCAGCCATAATGTTAATTGTGTAACAGTACAGACACAGAGGGCTAATGGATGCATAAAGCATGTGGGAACATGATGCGGGGAACCTGGTTATGGTAAAACTTTTGGCTGTGCCACCCAGGGATAGATTAGGTTAATGTGTTGAGGCGGTAGGCCATTCTGAACAAATGCGTTTTCAGGGCACGCTTAAAATTGTGGGGATTGGGGACTAATCGTATTGACCTGGGAAATCTTTCCAAAGAATTGGCACAGCACATGTAAAATCATGGAGACGGGAGTGGGAGGTTCTGATTATTGAGGATGCTAACCTCAGGTCATCAGCAGAACGGAGGGCGCGGGTAGGGTAGTATACTGAAACAAGGGAGATGTAGGGTGGTGCTGAGCCATGGAGGGCTTTGTGGGTGAGGGTAATAAGTTTATACTGAATTCTGGAGTGGATGGGTAGCCAGTGTAATGACTGGCACAAGGTAGAGGCATCGGTGTAACGATTGGTGAGGAATATGATCCTGGCTGCAGCATTCAAGACAGATTGGAGAGGGGAGAGTTTGGTAAGAGGGAGACTGATTAGAAGAGAGTTACAATAGTCGAGACGAGAATGAATAAGAGAAACAGTAAGAGTTTTTGCAGAGTCAAAAGTAAGAAAAGGTCGAATTCTATAAATGTTTTTGAGGTGCAGATGACAAGAGCGAGCCAGTGATTGAATGTGGGGGCAAAGGAAAGCTCAGGGTCAAGTATGACCCCAAGACAGCGGGCATGTTGCTGGGGAGTAATGGAACCACACACAGAAATGGCAATGTCGGGTATAGGTACATTTGTAGAGGGAGGAAACACAAGGAGTTCAGTCTTTGACAGGTTCAGTTTCAGATATGGTGAGGACATGATGTTAGACACAGCATTTAGACAATCGCTGGTGTTTTCTAGAAAGGCTGGCGTGATGTCAGGAGAAGAAGCGTATAATTGGGTGTCATCAGCATAGAGATGGTACTGGAAACCAAATCTGATTGTTTGACCAATAGGTGTAGAGTACAAGGAGAAGAGGAGGGAGCCTAGAACCGATCCTTGAGGAACCCCAAGAGTAAGGGGAAGGTGAGAGGAGGAGGAACCGGCAAAAGATACAGTAAAGGAGCGGTCAGAGAGATAGGAGGGAAACCAGGAGAGAACGGTGTCCTTGAGGCCAATGGAACGGAGCATAGTGAGGAGCTGATGATCCACAGTGTAGAATGCTGCAGAGAGATCCAAGAGAATTAGCATGTAGTAATCACCATTTGATTTAGCTGTTAGTAGATCATTAGAGACTTTAGTGAGGGCAGTTTCAGTAGAGTGTAAAGAGCGGAAACCAGATTGGAGAGGGTCGAGAAGAGAGTTATCAAAGATAGCGGATAAGGCGGGAGTGGACCAGGCGTTCCAGGAGTTTAGAGATGAAGGGAAGATTAGAGACAGGTCTATAGTTAGCGGCACAGTTTTGGTCGAGAGATGGTTTTTTAAGTAGTGGATGTATGATGGCATGCTTAAATGAGGAGGGAAAGATACCAGAAGAGAGAGAGGTTAAATATTTTAGTTAGGTGAGGGGTGACAGCAGGGCAAAGGGACTGGAGGAGATGTGAGGGAAATGGGTCACTGGTGCAAGTTGTTGGGCGAGAAGATGCCAGGAGCCTGCTTATTATAAACAGGATCTCGGTATTTAGTATCAGTGTACAGGAAATACAGGGATCACCGGTGACATTACTCACAGGAGATCTGTATATAGTGTCAGTGTACAGGTAATACAGGGATCACTAGTGATATTATACACAGAAGCTCTGTATATAGTGTCCGTGTATAGGTATATTGGTATATAGTGTCAGTTTATAGGTAATACAGGGATCACCAGTGATATTATACAAAGGAACTCTGTAAATAGTGTCAGTGTACAGGTAAAACAGGGATCACCAGTTATATTATACACAGGAAACATGTATATAGTGTCAGGATATAGGTAATACAGTGATCACTAGTTTCATTATAAACAGGATCTCTGTATTTAGTGTCAGTGTACAGGTAATACAGTGTTCACTGGTGACATTATACACAGGAGCTCTGTATATGGTGTCAGTGTACAGGTAATACAGGGATCACCGGTGACATTATACACAGACGCTCTGAATATAGTGTCAGTGTACAGGTAATATAGGGATTACCAGTGACATTATACACAGGAGCTCTGTATATACTGTCAGTGTATAGGTAATACAGGGATCACCAGTGACATGCTCAGGAAATCTGCATGTAGTGTCAGTGTACAGGTAATACAGGGATCACCAGTGATATTATACACAGGAGCTCTGTATATAGTGTCAGTGTACAGGTAAAACAGGGATCACCAGTGATATTATACAAAGGAACCCTGTATATAGTGTCAGTATATGCAGTATGTAATAGAGGGATCACCAATTACATTATACACAGACGCTCCATGTATAGTGTCAGTGTACAGATAATGCAGTGATCACCGGTGACGTTATACACAGAAGCTCTGGATACAGTTTCAGTGCACAGGTAATAGAGATCACCAGTGACATTATACACAGGAGATCTGTATATAGTGTCAGTGTACAGTTAATTCTGTGATCACTGGTGACATTATACACAGGAGCTCTGTACACAGTATATAGTGTATAGCGTGCGTGTACATGTAATACAGTGACTCACCAGTGACGTCTGTAGTTGAAGTCCTTCATCTTTGTTTTCCTTCAACCAGCACAGACCGCCGTCACTTCTTCCAGACAGGACTCGTCCCTGCAAAAAATAACACAAAATCATCAACATCAATAGCTGATTGCTTCCAGAGGACTTTCCCCACTCTTTCCGTGACTTCTACACTACGTCAGATGAAGAAAAGCGACTTAGTGCCGCCCTGCACAGTCACAGGACCTACCTTTGGTTCCTTCCATGGAAAACTGTTTCCTAAAAAGTAAATTATATTACAGTAATAATAATGTCCCTAATTGGACCCTAAAGAAATTATGTTCCCCACTTGTCATCATAAACTAATCTAGCATGTTCCTTATTCTGGCCCTCGAACAGAAATTAAGTCCCTCATCCTGGCCTCCTTTATTCAATAATTTCACCCAGCCTGACCCCCTATATTTTATCTTATGCCTCAGCCTGGCCCCCTGATATCCATCCCGCTTCCCCAGCTATACATACTGGCCCTCATATGTCCCTTGTCCTGCCCCATCATTTATCTCTCCTGGACGCCCATATATCCTTCCCGGTCCCTTGTCCTGGCTCCCCATATATCCATCTTGGCCCTCCATTTACAGTGGGGCAAAAAAGTATTTAGTCAGTCAGCAATAGTGCAAGTTCCACCACTTAAAAAGATGAGAGGCGTCTGTAATTTACATCATAGGTAGACCTCAACTATGGGAGACAAACTGAGAAAAAAAAAATCCAGAAAATCACATTGTCTGTTTTTGTTTCATTTTATTTGCATATTATGGTGGAAAATAAGTATTTGGTCAGAAACAAGCAATCAAGATTTCTGGCTCTCACAGACCTGTAACTTCTTCTTTAAGAGTCTCCTCTTTCCTCCACTCATTACCTGTAGTAATGGCACCTGTTTAAACTTGTTATCAGTATAAAAAGACACCTGTGCACACCCTCAAACAGTCTGACTCCAAACTCCACTATGGTGAAGACCAAAGAGCTGTCAAAGGACACCAGAAACAAAATTGTAGCCCTGCACCAGGCTGGGAAGACTGAATCTGCAATAGCCAACCAGCTTGGAGTGAAGAAATCAACGGTGGGAGCAATAATTAGAAAATGGAAGACATACAAGACCACTGATAATCTCCCTCGATCTGGTGCTCCACGCAAAATCCCACCCCGTGGGGTCAGAATGATCACAAGAACGGTGAGCAAAAATCCCAGAACCACGCGGGGGGGACCTAGTGAATGAACTGCAGAGAGCTGGGACCAATGTAACAAGGCCTACCATAAGTAACACACTACGCCACCATGGACTCAGATCCTGCAGTGCCAGACGTGTCCCACTGCTTAAGCCTGTACATGTCCGGGCTGCCTGAAGTTTGCTAGAGAGCATTTGGATGATCCAGAGGAGTTTTGGGATAATGTCCTATGGTCTGATGAAACCAAACTGGAACTGTTTGGTAGAAACACAACTTGTCGTGTTTGGAGGAAAAAGAATACTGAGTTGCATCCATCAAACACCATACCTACTGTAAAGCATGGTGGTGGAAACATCATGCTTTGGGGCTGTTTCTCTGCAAAGGGGCCAGGACGACTGATCCGGGTACATGAAAGAATGAATGGGGCCATGTATCGTGAGATTTTGAGTGCAAACCTCCTTCCATCAGCAAGGGCACTGAAGATGAAACGTGGCTGGGTCTTTCAACATGACAATGATCCAAAGCACACCACCAGGGCAACGAAGGAGTGGCTTCGTAAGAAGCATTTCAAGGTCCTGGAGTGGCCTAGCCAGTCTCCAGATCTCAACCCTATAGAAAACCTTTGGAGGGAGTTGAAAGTCCGTGTTGCCAAGCGAAAAGCCAAAAACATCACTGCTCTAGAGGAGATCTGCATGGAGGAATGGGCCAACATACCAACAACAGTGTGTGGCAACCTTGTGAAGACTTACAGAAAACGTTTGACCTCTGTCATTGCCAACAAAGGATATATCATAAAGTATTGAGATGAAATTTTGTTTCTGACCAAATACTTATTTTCCACCATAATATGCAAATAAAATGAAACAAAAACAGACAATGTGATTTTCTGGATTTTTTTTTCTCAGTTTGTCTCCCATAGTTGAGGTCTACCTATGATGTAAATTACAGACGCCTCTCATCTTTTTAAGTGGTGGAACTTGCACTATTGCTGACTGACTAAATACTTTTTTGCCCCACTGTATATGCATCCTGCCCCCCCCATATACTGTATGTTTCTTGGTCTCTTGTCCTACTCCCCCATATAGCCATACTGGCCTCACATATATGTAACCTGGCCCCCCATATATATCCATCCTGCCCCCCCCATATATATGCATCCAGGTCCCTTGTCCTGCCCCCCCCCTCATAAATCCATCTAGACCCTCCATATATATGCATCCTGGCTGTACCATATGTATGCATACTGCCCATATATCCATCCTGGTCCCTCCTCCTGCCCCTCCCCCATATATCCATCCTGGTCCCCCATACATACATTCTGGCCCCCTCATATATATCTATCCTGGCCACCCCCCATATATCCATCCTAGCCATCCCATATATGCACCCTGGCCTGCCATGTATATGCATCTTGGCCCCTCCATATACAGTATATGCATCCTGGTCCCTTGTCCTGCCCCCATCCCCCATAAATCCATCTTGGTCCCCCATATATATGCATCCTAGCTGTATAATGTATATGCATCCTAGCTCCCCATGTATCCATCCTGGTCCCATGTCCTACCCCTCCCGCATATATCCATGCTGGCCCCCGTATATGCATTATGGCCCCCTCATATAAATCCATCCTGGCCCCATTCCCCATATATCCATCCAAGCCGCCCCATATCTGCATTCTGGCCCCCTAATATATATCCATCCTCCCCCCCATAAATGCATCCTGGCCCCACATATATATATGCATATTGGTCCCTTGTCCTGCACCCCAATAAATCCATCCTGGCCCCGATATATATGCATACTGGTTCCCCCATATATCCATCCTGGTCCCTTGGCCTGCCCACCCCATATATCCATCCTGGCCCCCCATATGTATCCATCCAACCCCTTGTCCTTCCCCATATCTCCATCCGGGCCCCCCACGTGTATCCATCCGGGCCCCTCACGTATGTGCATTCATCCTGGCCCCCCCCATTATGTGCATCCATCCTGGCCCCCCTTCTGTGCATCCATCATGGACCCCCGTATGTGTATCCATCCTGCCCCCCCATTATGTGCATCCATCCTGGCCCCCCTTCTGTGCATCCATCATGGACCCCCGTATGTGTATCCATCCTGGACCCCCGTGTATATGCATCTATCCTGGCCCCCCCCGTATGTAGATCCATCCTGGCTCCCCCATATGTGCATCCATCCTGGCCCTCCGTATGTGCATCCATCCCGGCCCCCCCCGTATGTGCATCCATCCTGGCCCCCCTCCATATTTGCATCCATCTTGGCTTCCCCGTATGTGCATCCATCCTGGCCCCCCTCTTATTTGCATCCATCCTAGCTCCCCTTCTGTGCATCCATCATGGCCCCCCCGTATGTGTATCCATCCTGGCCCCCCATATATACATCTATCCTGTCCCTCCCGTATGTAGATCCATCCTGGCTCCCCCATATGTGCATCCATCCTGGCCCCACCGTATGTGCATCCATCCTGGCCCCCCCCTCCATATTTGCATCCATCCTGAACCCCCTCTCATTTGCATCCATCTTGGCTTCCCCGTATTTGTATCCATCCTGGTCCCACCGTATGTGCATCCATCCTGGCCCCCCTTTATGTGCATCTATCCTGGCCCCCCCGTATGTGCATCCAACCTGGCCCCCCTCTTATTTGCATCCATCCTAGCCCCCCTTCTGTGCATCCATCATGCCCCCCCCCATATGTGTATCCATCCTGGCCCCCCCATATATGCATCTATCCTGGCCCTCCTCCATATTTGCATCTATCCTGACCCCCTCTCTCATTTGTATCCATCTTGGCTTCCCCGTATTTGTATGCATCCTGGCCCCCCCTCTTATTTGCATCCATCCTGGCCCCCCCCCCCTTATTTGCATCCATCCTGGCCCCCCCCCTTATTTGCATCCATCCTGTCCTCCCGTATTTGCATCCATCCTGGCTCCTCCATATGTGCATCCATACTGCCCCCCACCGTACGTGCATCCATCATGGCCCCCCTGTATGTGCATCCATCATGGCCCCCCTGTATGTGCATCCATCATGGCCCCCCTGTATGTGCATCCATCATGGCCCCTCCCATATGAGAAGAAAAAAATACTGCTCTTACCTACCTGAGCTCCCGGTGCGTCCTCCTCCTCCTCTGCAAGTACGGCGCGCTCATAGTAACATGACCGCCGACATAGCAGAGGCCGGCGGTGAATGTGTGAGCACGCATGACACTGACGTCATACGCCGGAGACGACAGGCACATACTTGCCAGTATCTATTGGGACATGCGACGCAGTGGTTCAGGTAATGAACGCTGCGTGAGAGCGCCACTGCACATACGCGGCCTGCACTTTTAAAGGGCCGAGCCCCTAAAAAACGCAGACTTTTTTTTCTTCTTTTCCCCCTCTCCTTCCCACTACCACAATCCCCGGTACCCCACCAGGCCAGACCGACCCTGCATATACTGAATGTTTACGACCCTTTAATTAAGCATCATTCAGACATCTGCTTGCTGTTATTTTCACGGATAGAACATAAACGCATTATAGTCTATGGGGCTGTTCACATGTTCATGTTTTTTTGTGTCCAAGCAAAAATTATAGAGACGTGCGTTTCTTTATAAGCATCACAGATAGGAAAGTTGCAATATAAGTCTATGGCTCTGAAAAAAAAAAAAATCACAGAATCCCACTGTTTATTGTACAATACCACAACACTCAAAAAGTCCAATTGATTTACATTTATTTGAAGTAAATGCAGCAGTACGTCTGTATAACAGAAAAAGGGCCAACGTTTCGTCCACAGACCTTGGTCACAGCCTATAAAATATATACAATAAGGCCGCGTTCACATGATCAGTATTTGGTCAGTATTTTACATCAGTATTTGTAAGAAAAAAAACAGGAGAGGAACTATCAGGCTGTGTGCACACGCTGCGGATTTTGCTGCGGTTCCGCAGCGGTTTTGGCCGCTGCGGTGTACAGTACAATGATTCCCTATGGGAATCAAAAACCGCAATGCAGATGGTGCGGAATTTTCCGCGCGGATTATCTGCGGTTTTCAATCCGCAGAAAGAATTGACATGTCAATTCTTTCTGCGGATTCCCCTGCGGTTTGCCATCTCCTCCATTGAGAAGATGAAAAACCGCAGGGCCAAACCGCAGAGCAATCCGCAGGTAAAACCGCAGGTCTTTTAACCTGCAGTTTCACCTGCGGATTTTACAAAATCCGCGTGGATGAATCCGCACCTAATCCGCAGCGTGTTCACACAGCCTCAGAGGAAAAGTCTAAAACAAACACGTCACCACTTCAGTATTTATCACCCACTTCTGGTTTTAGCTTCAAAACACTGAGCTAAAATACTGACCAAATACTGAACGTGTGAACGTGGCCTAACAGAGACTAAACAACATGATGATAAATTGCATAAAGATCAAAGTAAATAAAATAAATATGCACAAAAGTAGGAATTAGTCCTACCGGTAATGGTATTTCCAGGAGTCCATCATGACAGCACCACCAGGAGGTTGTCCTTATCCTTGGTAGGGACAGGAACACAGAAGAGGTTAAATAGCCCCTCCCCGCTAACACCCTTCAGTGATTTTCCAAGTACCACACCAGGATGGATGCAACGCGATTTTATTGAACTTCCTTCTACACATGTTACATCACATATCAGACTGGAAATTCAAGGGAGGGTATATAAGGGGTGCTGTCATGATGGACTCTTGTAAATACCATTACCGGTAGGACTAATTCCCTCCTGATAGCATCACCAGGAGAATCACCAAATTACTCCAACTAGGGCAGGATTACAGCCTGAAGGACTTTCCTCCCAAAGGCCGTTTGATGATTTGTCATAACATCTAATTTGTAATGTTTACAAAAGGTATTAAATTTAGACCAGGTTGCGGCCCTGCAGATTTGGACGCTCCTGCGCTCTCTGCCCATGAGGCAGAAACGGCTCTCAGTAAATGGGCCATGAGGTTTTCTGGCGGAGGATTCCTTGCCGACACATATGCTGCGCCAATAGTTGACTTCAAACATCTGGCCAGGGCAGCTTTCGATGCCTTCTTCCCTTTGTTTTTGCCTGCCATTTGGATAAAAAGGTTAGAGTCCACTCTCCAGTGTTCTGTGAGTTTTAACCCCTCAATGACCGCCAATACGTCTTTTAACTGACGTGAGATATAAGAGAATAGCATCCCCATACAGGTGACAATCCAGCAGCTGTCGGCTGCACACTATAGCTGACCACTTGCTGCAACAGCCACGATCAGTGTTTGCACCCTCCAAATCGTTTTAACCCCTTAGATGCTGCTGTCAATAGTGACAACATCATATAAATGGTTAACAGAGAGTGTGGGGGCTTCCTCTTTATCCCCATCCGCACCCTAAGATCATGATTGTGTGGTCCTGATGTTTGCCATGGCAATTCAGGACCAAATAGCGGCCTCAGAGTCTGACGGCTGTTGTAACCTGTTCAGAAGTCAGCGACATTTAGATGGTAATAATACACTTTTTCATTTCTGTCATGCCACTTTGCATTAATTTCTGAAAATCACCTGAAGGGTTAATAAACTACCTGACTGCAGTTTTCAATATGTCAGGGGGTGCTGTTTTTAAAATGGTTTTACTTTTGGGGGTTTTCCAATATATAGGAACCCCAGAGTCACTTCAAACCTGGATAGGTCCCGAAAAAATTAATTTGATAAATTTCCTTGATAAAAAGAAAAATTACTGCTGCATTTTTAAACCTCCTGAAATGCTAGCAAAATAAAAGAACATTTTACAAATGGTGCTCATGTAAAGCAGACATGCGGAAAATGTTATTTCTGAATGTTTTTGTGTGGTATGACTATCTGGATTAAAGGGAAAAAACGTATTGACCTAAATTTACCATTATCATAAAGTACAATGTGTCACGAAAAAACAGTGACAGATTTGTTGAAGCGTTCCAGAGTTATTACCACATAAAGTGACACTGGTCAGATTTAAAAAATTTAGCTCCGTCACTAAGGGGTTAAGCATTGAAGAACGGTTCTTTTAACCTCCAAGAGGTGGAGAGAGTGTTCTTTCTCGTTGCTGTAATTCTGGCAGAAAGTAGGTAATACTATTTCCTGATTCCTGTCTAAACCGGAAATCACTTTGGGAAGAAAGGCCGGATTTAATTTTAAGACAATGCAGTCCTCCTGTATTTTTAAATATAGGTGTTCTATGGATAGGGCCAGGATCTCCCCTATGTGTCTCGCAGTAGCTATTGCTATGAGAAAAAGAGCCTTGAACGTTACTGACCTTAGGAAGGCCGGCTCTAGTGATTCATATGGATCCTTGCGTAGTTCATTTAGGAGTAGGCTGAGATCCCAGGGTGGTATTGAGCTACGGCTTGTGGGTCTCATACGCTGTGTGGCTTTTTTGAACCTCACCACCCAGGGATGATTTGCTAGAAGATAATTGAAATATAAACCTAGCGTACTAGGTCTCAGGCCCTTGTCAAAGCCTGCTTGGAGCAAGCCGAGAATGTGGGGGATATTTGGACATTAGATACTGGTACTGTACATTGAGAACAGAACTTCTTCCAGATTTTCCAATATATTGCTGAGGTGACTGGTTTCCTACTTTGCATAGTAGATATCATTAGTTCGGAGAGCCCCTTTGATTTTAGGATCTCCGCCTCTGGATCCAGGCTGATAGCTGTAGCATTTCTGATACCCTTCAGTCAGCAGCCTCCAAACTCCTGTCCCTTACTTCATCCTTTGGACTTACACAGTGGTCCTCCTCAGCCACCCACACAGACGGACACACATTAGACCTGGTCTTCACCCACCTCTGCTCTCTTTCTAACTTCACCACCTCCCCTCTCCCTCTCTATGACCACCATCTACTCACTTTCTCATCCCCATCCTCCTCTCCTGGCACCCATGTCCAGCAACATGCGCACCCCTGCAGAAACCTTGCACACCTAGACACCCACGCGCTCTCTGACTCTATTCTACCACTGACATCCATATCCTCACTCCAAGACACAGATGGTGCCACTGCTTTCTACAATGCCAATCTCACATCAGCTATTGACACGGTCACCCCTCTCGTTCAGGGCAGAATGCGATGTACCAACAGACAACTCTGGCACAATAACACCACTAAAAAGCTCCGGCAAGTGTCCAGGGCTGCAGAGCGGCATTGGAAGAAAACAAATTCGCAAGATGACTTCACTGCATTCAAACAGAGAAGACTCGCTTTCAAATCTGCCCTCACCTCTGCTAAACAGGCCTACTTCATAACCCTTGTATCTTCCCTATCCTACAATCCCAAACAGTTATTCAAAACTTTCAACTCCCTCCTCCGCCCACCACTGCCCCCTCCAACCTCCCTCATCTCTGCTGAGGACTTTGCCACACACTTCAAAAATAAGATCGACCAAACAAGGCAAGTCTTCATTGTTCAACCACCACAACCCCTTTGTATACCAGGCCAATGCCCAAACCCCATAACCTCCCTCTCCAACATCACTGAAGAGGAGCTTAATCGCCTCTTCTCCAAATCGCACCTCACAACCTGTGCATTTGACCATCCCACCTCCTCCCCAACCTCACCACCACACTTATCCCATCCCTAACCCACCTCTTCAACCTATCGCTACCGTCCGGTACCTTCCCTTCTGCATTTAAACATGCCACAATCACGCCTATCCTTAAAAAGCCAACCCTCGACCCAACGGCTATATCCAGCTATCGCCCAATATCGCCCAATATCACTGCTCCCATTCGCTTCCAAACTCCTGGAGCTGCACGTCCATGCTGAACTTTCCTCCCACTTCTCATCTAACTTGCTTTTTGACAATCTACAATCTGGTTTCCGCCCCGATCACTCCACTGAGACAGCCCTGACTAAAATTACTACTGACTTACTTACAGCCAAAGCAAACAGACAATATTCTATACTCTTCCTTCTAGACCTGTCCTCTGCATTCAACACAGTTGACCACTGCCTCCTACTACAGATCCTCTCCTCCTTTGGCATCAAAGACCTCACCCTATCCTGGATCTTCTCATACCTTTTAAACTGCACATTCAGCGTCTCCCACTCACACACTACCTCCTCATCCCACCCTCTCTCTGTTGGAGTCCCCCAAGGCTCTGTTCTAGGACCCCTACTCTTCTCAATTTATACCCTTGGCCTGGGTCAACTCAAAGTCCCATGGATTCCAGTATCACCTTTATGCTGATGACACTCAGATCTACCTCTCTGGCCCAGACGTCACCTCTTTGCTGTCCAGAATCCCGGAGTGTCTATCAGCCATATCCTCCTTCTCCTCTCGCTTCCTCAAGCTCACTGTGGACAAATCTGAACTCATCATCTTTCCTCCATCTCACAGATCTTCCTTACCTGACCTATCTAGCACAATTAATGACATCATGCTTTCCCCAGTACCGGAAGTCTGCTGCCTCGGAGTAACCCTTGATTCTGCCCTGTCCTTCAAACCACACATCCAAGCTCTTTCTACCTCCTGTCGCCTCCAGCTCAAAAATATTTCCAGAATCCGTCCTTTGCTCAACCTTCAATCTACTAAAATGCTTGTGCCTGCCCTCATCATCTCCCACCTTGACTACTGCAACATCCTTTTCTGTGGTCTCCCTGCTAACACCCTCGCACCTCTCCAGTCCATCCTTAACTCTGCTGCCCGACTAATTCATCTCTCTCCTCGCTACTCCTCTGCTTCTCCCCTCTGCAAATCTCTTCACTGGCTTCCATTCCCTCAGCGTATCCAGTTCAAATTACTAATACTGACCTACAAGGCCATCTATAACCTGTCTCCTCCATATGTCTCTGAACTAATCTCCTGATACCTTCCCTCACGTAGTCTACAGTCATCCCAAGACCTCCTTCTCTCCTACACACTTATTCGCTCCTCACCCAACCGCCTCCAAGACTTCTCCCGAATACCCCCCATACTCTGGAATTCTTTGCCCCAACATGTCCGACTATCAACCACATTCGGATCCTTCAGACGGAACCTGAAAACCCACCTCTTCAAGAAAGCCTACAGCCTGCAATGACTCCGCTACCTCCTCACCACTACTGGAAATATAACCTCAATCAACACCAGAACTGCTGCAACCCGCCAACCTACTGTCTCCTTCCCCACCATCCTGTAGCATGTAAGCCCGAAAGGGCAGGGTCCTCTCCCCTCTGTATCAGTCTGTCATTGTAAGTTTGTTTACTGTAAGTGAAATCTGTAATTTGTATGTAACCCCTTCTTATGTACAGCACCATGGAATCAATGGTGCCATATAAATAAATAATAACAATTTTTGGTCTCTGATGTACTAGAGGTCCCTGGGTTAGTAGGTCCAGTCTTGCTGGTAGTAGAATTGGATCTTCCAGCGCCATCCAACTTAGTAGGGAGAACCAGCTCCTTTTGGGCCATTAAGGGACAATCAAGATTACTGATGTTCTGCTTTCTTGGATCTTCCTTCAGACTCTTGGTATAAGAGCAAGTGGTGGAAAGGCATAAGCGAGACCCATGTTCCATTTCTGTGCCAAAGTGTCTACCCCTTTCTTTCACCTCTTTCTATTTTCTGTCCCCTCTTTCTTTCTCTCTGTATTCTTTTTCTCTGTTCTCTTTCTTTCTTTCCCTTTTCTCTCTGTTCTTTCTTTATTATTATTATTATTTATTGTTATAGCGCCATTTATTTCATGGTGCTTTACATGTAAGGAGGGGTATACATAATAAAAACAAGTACAATAATGTTAAACAATACAAGTCATAACTGGTACAGGAGGAGAGAGGACCCTGCCCGCGAAGGCTCACAATCTACAAGGGATGGGTGAGAATATAGTAGGCGAGGATAGAGCTGGTCATGCAGCGGTCTTTCCCCTTTCTTTTTTTTTTTAACCGTCTTTATTGAGTGTAATACAAAGTATACATATAATGTCCAATAACATAACAGAAGAACATTTATGCAATATTATTAACATTAGACGACATTTTTTCAACTATAACCCCCCATCCTCTCCCCCGGGCAAACTCCATAAATTCGTAACACAATTTCGATCCAGTCTAACAGGGATATTACCAGCAAGCTGCTCTCTCCCTGCCAGATCGTGGTTCGTCGATGGACCGCGTCCTCCTCTGGGCGCGGTACATCGACGACATTTTCATGATCTGGCAGGGGTCAATTACTCTACTTGAGGATTTTATGCAATCTCTGAATACTAATAATTTGAATATCCGCATTACCTACTATTTTGATGTTAATAAGGTCGAGTTTTTGGACGTCACACTCAGACGGGATGATAAGGATGTATTACAAACAGATATTTTCAGGAAATCTACTTCAACAAATACTCTGTTACATGCCTCTTCTGCACACCCGAGACACGTGATTCAGTCCGTGCCCACAGGACAGTTTCTGCGTCTTCGCAGAATATGTGCAACTAATTTGGATTTTGAACTTCAAGTAGAGGATCTGAAAAAGAGGTTTTACGAACGTGGCTATAGCCGTCGCATGGTGAAACGTGCCTATAATCGCGCTAAACATTCTCTGCGGCATATGATCTATTATATAAATCGGAGGTGCGACTAACTGATGACAAAGTAAGGTTTGTCACTGATTACCATGCCCAATTGGCTCGAGTAAGGGATGTTCTTATCAATCGTGGCCCATATTTAGGGCTGATCCAATTCTTTTGAAATATATTCCTGAAAGACCAGCTATCTCTACCAGACGCACTAAGAATCTATGCGATTATCTGGTTAGAAGTCATCATTTGGGTAGTTCTAAACCAACGTTTTTGGATAGTGGAACAGGTTGTAGGCGAGGTTGTACTCCTTGTGGTCGATGTGTAGCTTGTCCTAATATAGAAAGGTGTAATACCTTTTACAATGCAGATAGATCAAGTACCTATGACATAAGGAAAAGTATTACATGTAATACTCGTAATGTCATTTATTTTGCAACATGTCCTTGTGGACTTATTTATGTTGGTTTGACCACGCGTCCCTTTAAGGTTCGCGTGAGAGAACATGTTCTTGGCATTTTGGCAGCAGTCGACCACAAGGAGGCATCCTCCCTAAAAACTATACCGTGGCATTTTTGGCTGTGTCACTCTTGCGATGCCTCCCTTCTTCGTGTGAGGGGCATTGATTGTATTGAGGCCACTCTGCGAGGGGGTAGAACGTCGCAGAAGTTGGCCCAGCTAGAATCCCGCTGGATTTGGACTCTTAATACACTTCATCCCCATGGGCTTAACGAATATAATAGCTTTGCTCCCTTTTTATGACCTAGATGGCAGTATTTGAGTTAGGTTCCATCTGTGTTAATAGCTTTCTTTTTAATACTTATTTTATGTTGATTTTTTAGGTGGTCTTTGGAGTCTACTTATTTTTGTGTTATCACTTGTGCATTTCATGGAGGTTTAACATCTTGCAAAATGACAGCTACTGTGAAACTACGTGGATGTCCCTGAACAGTGATAGAGGCCTATATTTGCTGGACAGTGTTTACATTGTTTTATGTGCAATATACAGTCATTTTGGCTGTTTCGTATCTCTTTATACGTTATATATTGTATTTTGCAATATATGCACTTTCGGGTACATCATCATTAGTTATATATGTATATGAATATTTATATTGTTTATGATGGATATTTTACTATGCTGTAGTCAAACCTTTTTGGGTGGAATATTATATATAGATAGACATCATAATATCGTGTGCCGTAGTTTTGACTAGCGAGAGAGATATGGATAGATGCGTTTTTGTACATATATACTGTCTGATATTGTATTTCGCCATCTAGTACGCTCATTCCACCTCTTTAGGTGCTAATTCTGTTTGGTCACGTAGCCTGATCATTTCATCTATTTATGTGTTATATTTTTTTGTCATTTGTCCCTTCAATGTTGTAAAGTCAATGTTGATTTTTATGTTGGCTAGCGTTATAATTATGTGCCTCTTTGTATTTATACATGGAGCTACTAATTTTCTATGCTGTTACATCTTTTATGTGTTTTCCCACACACTTGCCCTCTTTTAATATGGCGCTGAGTATAATTCTTGTTCTGCGCACGCGCGCTGTGAGTCACTCTGATGGTGCTCTCCATATCCTAATGACGTCTGATCATGTGGGGCCGCATGTTTCCGGCGCTCATTGGATGGGAGGCACGGTCTAGAATGGACCAGCAGCTGCCGCGTTCATGGAACTTCCGGTAGGCGCGCTATATAGATGTGCACATTGTGTTCCTTAACCACGCCCCCCTGAGGAAGGAGCAAGCACTCCGAAACGCGCGTCGGGGTGATGCTTGGACACTGAACGCTGTTGTCTCTTGCCTCCTGCTGCGGTTCATTTAATTAGGAATGATTGTCTCTTTATTATTTACTTGCTATCGCTGTGAGTGCCCTCTGGTGCAGGTACACAATCAATGTGCTAGAGGATGCTCACTTTGATTAATATTATGGCACACGATTTAAATAGTGATCTTGGTTAACACTATGGTATTTGATGCAGAGATAGACGCAGGGGAGACTATTTATGCTAGGTCATATTTTCTATAATGTATTATATGGATGAGTTTTCAGTGTGATGTGTCAGCGTCGGTAGTTTTTCTTGCTGTTTTCACAATATGGTGTTTTAGCCTCACCTGTATGCTTTCATATAATAAAGGATTTTTTTATGAATTTTTCATATTAACTTTGGAATTAGTGATCGTTTCTTTTTGGCTTGTGTGTCTCTCATATACCAGTTGGTGAGCTGGAAACAACTATGTATCGCCTGGCGTGTGGAAGATGTCTGAGTATAGATAAAAGAGGACCATGTGGAAAAAAAAACGTTCAGTGTCTTTTTCTTAAGTAAGGCCTCTATCCAATCTATTTAGAAGTGATATGTTACTTTTGTAGTAATTAGGCTTAAAGAAGGTGTTGCATCCTGCGTCCACAAATGGAGAATGCTTTTACGTGTGGCTGCCGCCCATATGAACAAGATGCGGCGCTGCTGGACAGAAAGCCTCACCAACTGGTCCTGTGCGAGAATATTAAATATGGCCCACTCTGAGGAGAGAGAGAGATAGATATGTCAAAGGTGTTGATGAGATGTTGATGAGATGTTGCAGAAGTGTATCCCACACCTCATTTTTGGGCAGTCCCAAAGGCAATGGAAAATATCAGCTGGAGAGTGTAAGCATTTAGGGAAGGGATAGTCCCCTGAGGGGGACATTTTTACTTGACCTCCGTGGAGATATATGCTGTATAAAATATCATAAGAGACATGGTTATGTAACTGTCATATGGTAATATAAAGTTAATATGCAGAGTGGCTTTCAAAAGGTCATTTACCCGACAGTTTGTTAATTGAGCAACCCATTTTCCAGGGCCTGGTGAAGAGTCTGACCAATGTATAGAAGGCTTTAATGATTTATATAGAAGACTCATAGAATAAGTTCCCATTTGGGCTTTAATGGATATTAAATTTAGAGGGTGTGTTCTAGCATCATCCGGTATGTCTCGCAATATTGAGCTTACGTAATGTCTAATTGGAGAGATAGTAAAATTGTCTTCTGTAAGGATTGGGTATTTGAAAATCATGTCCTCTAAGGCAGGGGTCCCCAACCACCGGGCCGCTGCAGTGCCCTTGCCGGTCCGCGGACACAAGGGGAGCCAGGGGCGGTCAGTGGCGTAGCGGGGGCTGGGGCGGCGCGCAGCAGTTCTTAGCGGCGGCCAGGGAGTGATCCAAGCAGCTCCGCTGCCTGCAAGAGGGAATGGCAGGAGCGGAGCTGCAAAGACCCGTCCAGCTTCCTGCCCGTCGCCCGCGCTTCCTGTCTCTGACTGACACAGAGAGGAGAGCGCGGCCGCTGCTGTGTCAGAGCGAGGAAGCGTGGGCAATGCTGCGACAGGAGAGAGGAGAGAGGTGGTGTGTGTGTGTGTGTGTGTGTGTGTGTGTAGCCTGGCCGTGTGTGAAGGATGGGGAGAGGGGAGTGATGGGGTGAAGGCAATGATGGGGAGAAGGGAGTGATGGGGTGAAGGTAATGATGGGGAGACAGCAGTGATGGGGTGAAGGCAATGATGGGGAGAGGGGAGTGATGGGGTGAAGGCAATGATGGGGAGACGGCAGTGATGGGGTGAAGGCAATGATGGGGAGAGGGGAGTGATGGGGTGAAGGCAATGATGGGGAGACAGCAGTGATGGGGTGAAGGCAATGATGGAGAGACGGAAGTGATGGGGTGAAGGCAATGATGGGGTAAAGGCAATGATGGGGAGAGGGGAGTGATGGGGTGAAGGCAATGATGGGGTAAAGGCAATGATGGGGAGAGGGGAGTGATGGGGTGAAGGCAATGATGGGGAGAAGGGAGTGATGGGGTGAAGGCAATGATGGGGAGAGGGGAGTGATGGGGTGAAGGCAATGATGGGGAGACAGCAGTGATGGGGTGAAGGCAATGATGGAGAGGTAGCAGCACCATTTGACTTTTTTGACTGGAATTGGGATTGGACGCCATGCCGCATTTGGAAAGCCCCTGATGTGCCTAAACAATGGAAACCCCCCACAAATGACACCATTTTGGAAATTTGACCCCCCAAGGAACTTATCTATATGTGTGGTGAGCATTTTGAACCCCCAAGGGCTTCACAGAAGTTTATAACGCCCGGGAATGAAAATAAAAAAAATCATATTTTTCCACAAACATGATCATTTAGTCCCCAATTTTTTTATTTTCCCAAGGGTAACAGGAGAAATTGGACCCCAAAAGTTGCTGTCCAATTTGTCTTGAGTATGCTGATACCCCATATGTGGGAGAAAACTACTGTATGGGCACACGTCGGGGCTCGGATGGGAAGTAGTGACGTTTTGGAATGCAGACTGTTGTGAGTTCATTTTCTGGTCTACCAGTTGTGAGTTCTCCTTCCGGGCTCCCTCTGGTGGTAACAGGAGGTAGTGAGGCTGATTTAATCAGTAGAGATCTGCCACCTGATAATGAGGATGACGATTGGACCTCAGGAATCTCAGATTGGATTTAAGTCAGCCGACGCCCTACTCTGGTGCTGGTGATTCCTTCTGGCTTGTCAGGTCTTGGTTCTCAGCTCTGTTCCAGTCAGCTCAAGCTAAGTTTTTCTGCTAATGTTCACACTTGATTTTATTGATCTATTCAGTTTTTTGTGTGGTCAGCCAGCCCCAACCGGGGCTGTGCTGAATTTCCACTCTTATTTATCTGTATTTGCCAATTTGCTTTTTGTCCCTTATTAGATTGGCCTCTTTTTGCTCTGTCTCAGAATATTTCAGAGTGTTGATATAGTGGGAGAAGTCTAGTGACTTCAGGTTTAATTTTGTTATCAGAAGTGTTGGACATTATTTTGTAGGGTTTTGGGCAGATTGCAGACAGTTTCTTTCCTTTCCTTTTTAGTTAGTTTGGGCCCCATTGTTTGCTCAGCCTATTTTCCTGCCTGTGTTTGTGTTTTCATCTTGTTTCACCGTCAATACATGTGTGGGGGCTGTCTATTCCTTTGGGGTCTGCTCTGGGGCAGTTAGTTTTCCCCTTTTCTTGCTTTAGGCTTATTTAGTTCTCTGGCCATGACGAGGCGCCTAGGTTCATCATAGGAACGGCTGCTCCTAGTTGTGTGGTTAGGATCAGGGATCTGCAATCTGCATAGTTACCAACCTCTCTGGTTTTCTGTGACTTAGCTTGTTTTGCTTTTTCCTCCTCGGTGACCCATTCTTAACAAAATCACCAGCCATACCGCAGATTCTAGGGTACTCAAAAGCAGGAAAAAGTTGTTAAAAAAAAAAGTGTCAGAATTTTTTTTTTTTTATATGTATTTTTTACTCTTTTTCTCTGGGGACGTAGGAGGATTTTTTTTTTTCCCTAATGGAGATTAAGCAATTGTCTGATCGTGTGGAGCAACTTGCTGCTGAAGTGCAGGGAATTTCCACCTACCTCATTCAGTCACATGCTGCTGAACCTAAGATCCCTACTCTTGATGTGTTTTCTGGGGATCGGTCTAAATTTCTGAATTTTAAGAATAATTGTAAATTATTTCTTGCCTTGAAGCCTAACTCATCGGGGAGCTCTGCGCAGCAGGTTAAAATTGTCATCTCCTTACTGCGCGGCGATCCCCAGGATTGGGCTTTTTCTCTGACATCTGAAAATCCTATTCTGACTAATATGGATGCATTTTTTCAAGCCTTGGGGTTGTTGTATGATGAACCTAATGCTGTTGATCAAGCTGAGAGAACCCTGTTGGCATTAAACCAGGGTCAGGATTCTGCAGAGTTATACTGTGAAAAATTCCAAAAGTGGGCGGTCCTTACTACATGGAATGACAGTGCATTGGCAGCTCTCTTTCGGAAGGGTTTATCAGAGACCGTAAAAGATGTTATGGTGGGATTTCCTGTTCCCTCTGGGTGGATGATTCTATGTTATTAGCCATTCAAGTTGATTGGCGTTTATGTGAACATAAAACAACACGGGAGGCACTGCCACCTTTTGAACAAACGTCTGAACCTATGCAATGTGATGGCGTTTTGTCTAGGGCGCAACGTCAGGAGTTTAGAAGGTGTAATAAGCTGTGTTTTTTCTGTGGAGATGCCTCTCATACTATTTCTGTCTGCCCTAAATGAGAGAAACATTTTGCACACACATTTGCTATTGGCAGTGTACAACCTTAGTTCTTTTTGGCAATTACTCTGATCTGCTCCTTAGCCACGTTTTCCACTAAGGCTTTTGTGGATTCAGGAGCAGCTTTGAATCTGATGGATTTGGACTTTGCTAAACATTGTGGTTTTTCTATGACGCCTCTGCGGACGCCTATTCCTTTGAGGGGTATTGATGCTACTCCTTTGGCAGAGAATAAATCTCAGTTTTGGACCCAGGTGATAATGCGAGTTGCCCCAGACCACCAAGAAAATTGTAAATTTTTGGTGCTGCATAATTTGCATGATACTATTGCTCTGGTTTTTCCCTGGTTGCAAACTCATAATCCAGTTTTGGATTGGAAATCTGGGTGTGTGGTGAGTTGGGGTTGTCAGTTTGTTCTTAGGGACGCTCCTGTTTTCTCCACCTCTCCTCAGTCTCATGATATTCCTGATTATCTGGCCGATTTTTCTATGTATTTAGTGAGAGTAAGTCTGCATCTTTGCCTCCTCATAGGAGATATACTGTGCAATTGAGTTGATGCCTGGGTGTAAATTTCCCAAGGGTCGGCTTTTCAACTTATCAGTACCCGAACATGATGCTATGCGATCCTATATTAAGGAGTCGTTGAAGAAGGGTCATATTAGACCATCCTCGTCACCTTTAGGTGCTGTTTTTTTGTGGCCAAGAAAGATGGTTCATTAAGACCGTGTATTGATTATCGTTTCATTAACAAGATGACGGTTACATATCAGTACCTGTCACCTCTGATGTCTGATTTATTCTCCAGAGTTAAGAGTGCCTGCTGGTTTACTAAGCTTGACCTCAGGGGGGCGTATAACCTTATTCGCATTAAGCACAGGGATGAATGGAATACGGCGTTTAATACTCCGGAAGGACATTTTGAGTACCTGGTGATGCCTTTTGGGCTTACTAATGCCCCTTCTGTCTTCCAGTCCTTTATGAATGATATTTTCCGTGACTTTGTGGATAAGTTTTAATCATCTATCTGGATGATATTTTGATCTTTTCTAGTGATTGGGATTCTCATGTGGAACACATCCGGACTGTGTTCCGGATTTTGAGGGAGAATTCCCTGTTTGTTAAGGGATTGAAATGCCTCTTTGGTGTACAGAGGATTTCATTTTTGGGATTTATCTTGTCTCCGTCGACTATTGAAATGGACCCGGCCAAGGTACAGGTCATTTATGATTGAGTTCAGCCTACTTCTTTGAAGGCCCTCCAGAAGTTTTTGGGTTTTGCTAATTTCTATCGTAAATTTGTAGGTAATTTTTCTAGTATTGTCAAACCACTGACTGATCTGACCAAGAAGGGCGCTGATGTGCTGAATTGGTCTCCTGAGGCTGTCTCAGCATTTCAGGAGCTTAAGCGGAGATTTACTTCAGCTCTAGTTTTACGGCAACCTGATGTCTCACTTCCATTTCAGGTGGAGGTAGATGCTTCTGAGATTGGTGCAGGAGCTGTTTTGTCCCCAAAAGACCCTGGGACTTCTAAGATGAATCCCTGTGCCTTCTTTTCTCGAAAGTTCTCCCCATCTGAACGCAACTATGATGTGGGGAATCGGGAATTGTTGGCCATGATATGGGCATTTGAGGAATGGAGACATTGGTTGGAGGGAGCTAGACATCTAGTTGTGGTCCTCACCGATCACAAGAATTTGATTTATCTGGAGTCGGCCAAACGCTTGAATCCTAGACAGGCTAGATGGGCCTTGTTTTTCACGCGTTTTAATTTTGTGGTCTCTTTTCTTCCGGGCACTAAGAATGTTAAGGCAGACGCCCTTTCTAGGAGTTTCTTTGCTGATTCTCTTAATGTGACCAAGCCTACTACCATCCTAGGTGAGGGGGTAGTTCATTCTGCCATTTCGCCTGATTTGAAACGCGCCCTGGAGGAATTTCAGGAGGATGAACCTGAGCGTTGCCCTATGGGAAGATTGTATGTTCCTGACCAGTGGAGAAAGAGAGTGATGTCTGAAATTCATTGCTCCGCATTGGCTGGTCATCCAGGTATTTTTGGTACCAGAGATTTGGTGAGTCGGTCTTTTTGGTGGCCCGCCTTATCTCATGATGTCAGGAATTTTGTACAGTCCTGTGGGACTTGCTCTCGGTCTAAACCCAGTTCTCGTTCTAGTGGGTTGCTGATGCCTCTGCCGGTGCCCAAGAGGCCATGGACCCATATCTCAATGGATTTTATTTCTGATCTTCCTGTCTCTCAGAGAATGACTGTTATCTGGGTGATTTGTGATAGATTTTCTAAGATGGTCCATCTTGTACCACTCCCAAAGTTGCCATCTTCCGCTGAGTTGGTACCCTTGTTTTTACAACAGGTTGTTCGGTTACATGGGATTCCTGAGAACATTGTTCGGACAGAGGAGTCCAGTTTGTTTCCAGATTCTGGAAAGCCTTTTGTTCCAATCTGGGAATTCAGTTATCCTTCTCTTCCGTGTTTCATCCCCAGACCAATGGAGAGACTGAGAGAACAAACCAGACCTTGAAGTCTTATTTAAGATGTTTTATATCTGCTGATCAGGATGATTGGGTCTCATTTTTGCCCTTGGCCGAATTTGCACTGAATAATAGAGCTAGTTCTGCCACTTTGATGTCACCCCTTTTCTGTAATTTTGGGTTTCATCCTCGATTCTCTTCAGGGCAAGTGGAATCTTTGTCCTGCCCAGGTGTGGACACTGTGGTTGAGAGAATGCAGCAGATATGGGACCAAGTGGTGGATAAGTTGTCACTCTCTCAGGAAAAGGCCCAGCAATTTTCCAACCGGCATAGGACCATTGGTCCCCGGTTTAAAGTGGGTGATATGGTTTGGTTGTCGTCTAAGAATATTCCTATGAAGGTTGCATCTCCAAAATTTAAGCCAAGATTTATTGGACCTTATAAGATTTTGGACATTCTTAATCCTGTTTCTTTTTGATTGCCTCTTCCAGTTACGTTCAAGATCCATAACGTATTTCACAAATCTCTGTTGAAGAGGTTTGTTGAGCCAGTGGTTCCTATAGCAGCACCTCCTGACCCTGTGTTGGTTGAAGGCAATGTGGAATATGAGGTAGAGAAAATATTGGATTCTCGTTTGGTTAGACGGAGGCTCCAGTATTTGGTCAAATGGAAGGGTTATGGCAAGGAGGATAATTCTTGGGTCTCTGCCTCTGATATTCATGCCAATAGATTGGTTCGTGCTTTTCACCGGGCCCATCCTGATAGGCCTGGTGGCGTGGATGAGGGTTCGGTGACCCCTCCTCAAGGGGGGGGGTACTGCTGTGAACTCATTTTCTGGTCTACCAGTTGTGAGTTCTCCTTCCGGGCTCCCTCTGGTGGTAACAGGAGGTAGTGAGGTTGATTTAATCAGTA
This sequence comes from Dendrobates tinctorius, assembly GCF_039654945.1. NCBI lineage: Eukaryota > Metazoa > Chordata > Amphibia > Anura > Dendrobatidae > Dendrobates > Dendrobates tinctorius. The sequence continues at coordinate 122,737 of NW_027361791.1, read as the reverse complement.
GAGATCTGCCACCTGATAATGAGGATGACGATTGGACCTCAGGAATCTCAGATTGGATTTAAGACAGCCGACGCCCTACTCTGGTGCTGGTGATTCCTTCTGGCTTGTCAGGTCTTGGTTCTCAGCTCTGTTCCAGTCAGCTCAAGCTATGTTTTTCTGCTATAATGTTCACACTTGATTTTGTTGATCTATTCAGTTTTTTGTGTGGTCAGCCAGCCCCGACTGGGGCTGTGCTGAATTTCCACTCTTATTTATCTGTATTTGCCAATTTGCTTTTTGTCCCTTATTAGATTGGCCTCTTTTTGCTCTGTCTCAGAATATTTCAGAGTGCTGATATAGTGAGAGAAGTCTAGTGACTTCAGGGTTAATTTTGTTATCAGAAGTGTTGGACATTTTTTGTAGGGTTTTGGGCAGATTGCAGACAGTTTCTTTCCTTTCCTTTCTAGTTAGTTTGGGCCCCATCATTTGCTCAGCCTATTTTCCTGCCTGTGTTTGTGTTTTCATCTTGTTTCACCGTCAATACGTGTGTGGGGGCTGTCTATTCCTTTGGGGTCTGCTCTGGGGCTTTTAATTTTCCCCTTTTCCTGCTTTAGGCTTATTTAGTCCTCCGGCCATGATGAGGCATCTAGGTTCATCGTAGGAACGCTCCACGGCTGCTGCTAGTTGTGTGGCTAGGATCAGGGATCTGCAATCTCAATAGTTACCAACCTCTCTGGTTTTCTGTGACCTAGCTTGTTTTGCTTTTTCCTCCTCGGTGACCCATTCATAACAGCAGACTTTGATGGAATGGTCTGCCGGTGTCATGTTGCCTTTGGAGAGCCCCTGATGTACCTAAACAGTGGAAACCCCCCACAAGTGACCCCTTTTTGGAAACTAAAACCCCCAAGGAACTTATCTAGATGTGTGGTGAGCACTTTGAACCCCCAAGTGCTTCACAGAAGTTTATAACGCCCGGGCGTGAAAATAAAAAAATCATATTTTTTTCCACAAAAATGATGTTTTTGCCCCCAATTTTTAAATTTCCTAAGGGTAACAGGAGAAATTGGACCCTAAAAGTTGTTTTGCAATTTGTTTTGAGTAGGCTGATACCCCATATGTGGGGGCAAAACACTGTTTGGGTGCATAGAGGAGCTTGGAAGGGAAGGAGCACCGTTTGACTTTTTCAACGCAGAATTGGCTGGAATTGATATCAGACGCCAAGTTGCATTTGGAAAGCACCTGATGTGCCCAAACAGTGGAAACCCCCCAATTCTAACTCCAACCCTAACCCCAACACACCCCTAACCCTAATCTAAGCCCTAACCCTAGCCCTAGCCCTTACCCTAGCCCTAACCCTAGCCCTAGCCCTAACCCTAACCCTAACGGGAAAATGGAAATAAATACATTTTTTTAATTTTATTATTTTTCCCTAACTAAGGGGGTGATAAAGGGGAGTTTGATTTACTATATATGGCAGGGTTTTATGTTTGGCAGCTGTCACACGCTAAAAGACGCCTTTTATTGTAAAATTAGTTTTTGCATCACCACATTTTGAGAGCTATAATTTTTCCATATTTTGACCCACCGAGTCATCTGGGGTCTTATTTTTTGCAGGACGAGTTGCCGTTTTTATTGGTACCATTTTCGGGCACATGACATTTTCTGATCGCTTTTTATTCCAATTTTTGGGACGCTGAATGAACAAAAACCAGCATTTCAAGAAATTCTTTTGGGGGGTGCGTTTACACCATTCTACGTGCGGTAAAATTGATAAGGCAGTTTTATTCTTTGGGTCATTATGATTACAGCGATACCTCATTTATGTCTTTTTTTATGTTTTGGCGCTTTTATGCAATAAAAACAATTTTATATAAAAAATAATTATTTTTGCATCACTTTATTCTGTGAGCTATAACTTTTTTAATTTTTGACTGATGACACTGTATGGCAGCTCGTTTTTTGCGGGACAAGATGACGTTTTCAGCGGTACCATAGTTATTTATATCCGTCTTTTTGATCGCACGTTATTGCACTTTTTGTTCAGTGATATGATAATAAAGCATTATTTTTTGCTTTGTTTTTTATTTTTATTTTTTAAGGGGTTCGCTAAATGGGTTAACTTATGGGACAGTTTAATAGGGCAGGTCGTTATGGACGCAGCAATACTAAATATGTGTACTTTTATTGTTTTGGGGTTTTTTTATTTCCAAAAAATGAATTTATTAGGGAATATTTTTTTTAAAAAATTTACCGTATATACTCGAATATAAGCCGAGATTTTCAGCCCGTTTTTTTGGGCTGAAAGTCCCCCTCTCGGCTTATATTCGAGTCATATACACCGGGGGGTCGGAGGGGGAGAGGGGGCGGGGGTGTCAGGTCATACTTACCCGTCCTGACGCTGTCTCTTGAGCCCCCAGCTTCTCCGCGCTCTCTGTTCCTGCCTTCAGCGGTCACGTGGTACCGCTCATTAAAACTCATGAATATGCGCATATTCATGAGTTTTAATGAGCGGTATCACATGACCGCTGAATGCAGGAAGAGAGAGCGCAGAGAAGCTTGGGGCTCAAGCGACAGCGTCAGGACGGGTAAGTATAGCGATACTCACCTGTCCTGCGTCCATGGCTGCTTGCTGCTGTCTGTCATCGATCAGTGACTTGAGACACCAGAGGGCGCGGTGACGTGATTAGTGCACGCCGCGCCCCCTGCAGTCTGAACGTCACTGACTGATGACGTGGCAGATAGCGGTGAGCAGCCATGGACGCAGGACAGGTGAGTATCTGACACCCAGCGACGGAGAGGTGAGTATGTCATTTTTTTTATTTTTACATGCTGCAGCAGCGGCAGCACATGGGGGAATAATCTTAAGGAGCTTCTAATGGGGGCAGCATATGGGGGAACAATCTATGGAGCTTCTTATGGGGGCAGTATATGGGGGAATAATCTATGGAGCTGCTTATGGGGGCAGTATATGGGGGAACAATATGGAGCTTCTTATGGGGGCAGCATATGGGGGAATAATCTATGGAGCTTCTAATGGGGGCAGTATATGGGGGAACAATCTATGGAGCTTCTTATGGGGGAAGTATATGGGGGAATAATCTATGGAGCTGCTTATGAGGGCAGTATATGGGGGAACAATATGGAGCTTCTAATGGGGGCAGCATATGGGGGAATAATCTTTGGAGCTTCTAATGGGGGCAGCATATGGGGGAACAATCTATGGAGCTTCTTATGGGGACACCATATGGGGGAATAATCTATGGAGCCTTTCCCACCCTAGGCTTATACTCAAGTCAATAAGTTTTCCCAGTTTTTTTGTGGCAAAATTAGGGGGGTCGGCTTATACTCGGGTCTGCTTATACTCGAGTATATACGGTATTTAGCGATTTTTAAAAAATTATTTTTACACTTTTTTTTTTACTTTATTACAATGTCCCAGGGGGGACATAACTGTCATGTGACAGATCGCTGATCAGTCACATCACAGATCTCTGTCACAGGCAGTGCTGCAGGCTTCCTCATGCGCTTTGCAGGCATGAGGAAGCCGCCTCCCTGCAGGCCCCTGAAGGTCTCGGCCGCCATTTTGGATCCGGGGACCTGCAGGGAAGGAGGCCCCCGCAGCAGCGCTGCACATTGCGCTGCTGCGGGGGTCTCAGGGAAGCATGGAGGGAGCCCCCTCCCTGCCTATGCTTCCCTAAACCCCCGGTACACTGCGATCGTGTTTGATCGCAGTGTGCCAGGGGTTAACGTGTCGGGGGTGGTCCTTGACTGCTCCTGACACATAGTGCCGGGTGTCAGCTGTGATAATCAGCTGACACCCGGCCGCAATCACTACTATCCCATCCATGGGCATAGGAGCCCGGGTCCCATGGACGGGATAGTACGTCAGATGTCAGAAAGGGGTTAAAGAGTTTAGAATGGGTGCAATACAATCGTATGATACCTCAGACTGTTCAGGGCAAACACTTTGAAGACTTTGTGATTCTTTGTGAATCAATATGCCGCTAATCAAATGTTATAGTTTTTATAGTTTCTAAGGTTGATGGTAGACATAAGTCTATTGATGTCAACCTATAGCTTAACATATTGATCCAGAGGAAGGAAAAAACCTGTGAGGCACATGATAGTTGTCCCATATTAGGGGGAAAATTATTTTCCTACCACACATAAAGCAATCAGACAGGTTCCTTGAATCAACATGCCATCACAAAATCTACTACCCATAACCTATAATATTATATTTTTCAAGAAATGCAGCCAGTTAATCCTTTATCTTGTGTAATGAATCGACAATTACAGCATCATGTGGCAGAGGTATCCATAATCTCATTGCTTTTACAGTAATGAATCACCCTCTGTGATTATGATTAAACCTTCCTTCCTCTAAAAGTAAATGATGGTCTCTCGTTACCGTTGCAGGCCTAGGTGTAAAAAATAACATTAGAAAGATCTCGGTACTGTCCCTTCATATACTTCTACGTTGTTACAAGATGAATAAACTGAAATTAACCCCAAGTTTCTTAACCTTGCATTGGTATTGCAGGTTAACCATTTCCTTAATAACTCTTGTCACTCTTCTCTGTACCCTCTCAAGTTCAGCTATTTCCTTATATACTGGAGCTTATCTTTTTGTCATGAGAATCTATGCTTCTTTTAATGCATCCCATTATTTTATTTGCCTTGGCAGCAGCTGTCTGGCACTGGTCACTAAAGTTGTGATTTCCATCGACCCATACATCCAAGTCTTTTCAATGACAGTGTTACCTAGTGTATTACAATTTAGCACAACATTGTATATTTTATTTCCTGAGCCAAAATGCATTTATCTATATTAAGCTTCAATGGCCATTTCTCAGCCCAAGCCTCCAGCTTACATAAATCCTTCTGTAATATTAAATAAGCCTCCCCTGTGTTATCTGGCAAAGTTTAGTATCATCTGCAAATATTGAAATTCTACACTGTATTCCCTCTTCAAAGTCATTAATAAATATGTTAAAAAGAGAATGTCCCAATGCTGACTCCTCTTGTAACTTTTTGTTAACTGTGACCCAATTTGATTGTATTTCATTAAAACCACCCTTAATTTTCTATCACTGAGACAGTTGTTACAGCAATTACAAATATTTTTGCCTCGTCCAATTGCTCTCATTTTATGGACTAACCTTTTAGGTTGCACTGTATCAAATGCCTTTGAAAAGTCCAGATAAGCAACATACATTCTCCACGTTGCCTTAGTCAAGCCTGGACTTACCTCCTCATAGAAGCTGATCAAATTAGTTTGACAGGGCCAAAAGCCCATGTTGATGTGGAGTCATGATATACCGTATTTTTCTGATTATAAGATGCAATTTTTTTCCCCAAAATTTGAAGGGAAAATGGGGGTGTGTATTTATCATGCGGATATACCTTAAGGCCGCGGTGGAGTAGGGTCTCCGGGTTGCTGCTGGAGGAGGCAAAAGTGGTGCGTTGCTGCAGGCCGCAGGCTGAGATAAGGGGATTTTCCGATGTGCGCTGCTGCAGGTGCAACCCACACACCTACCAGATCATGGAGGTGATTGCATCACACTTACCTGTGTGACTGATGTCCTACACAAGCCCTGTTAGTGTGCAATCTTTTTCTACTAGGTAGCCAACCCCTCCATGATCTGGTAGGTGTGTGGGTGGCTGTGTTTATCAGTAATTTCCACCTGTGTTGCCCCTGCCTTTATTAGTGGAGGCTTGCTGCGTCCTGCTAGAAGTGCACTTGTCATCAGACAGGTTTTGGGTAGGCTGTTTCTTTATGGTATGTGTTTTTTTTTAATTTATAGTATCCCTGATCACGTCATCTATCATGGGATTTTACTGTATAAATACTGCAAAGAAAAATAATTTAGTAGCTCGTCCTGTTCCTCACTCTTTTCCACCATTTTGCTCACATTATTTTTGAAGAGCCAGCACTATCATTTTTAGTTTCTTATTGTTTATATACAGTCATGTCCGAAAGTGTTTGTACCCCTGAAATTATTCCAGAAAGTGAAGCCTTTCTCCCCAAACATTAATGCAATTACTCATGTTCTGTTATACACATGTTTATTTCCTTTGTGTGCATTGGAACAACACAAAAAAACAGAAAAAAAGGCAAATAATTTCACACACAACATCAAAAATGGACCCGACAAAATTGCTAGCACATTTCCAAAGCCGTGGCTAAACAGCTTTGTTTCAGGCATGTGATGCTCGTTCAAACTCAACTGTGACAAGTAACAGGTGTTGGAAATTTGAAAATCACACAGGAAATCAGATAAAAAGGGGAGAAGTTGATTCAATCTTTGCATTGTGTGTGCCACATTAACCATGGAGAGCAGAAAAAGAAGAGAACTGTCTGATGATTTGAGAACTAAAATTTTTGAACAATATCGACAATCTGAAGGTTGCAAGACCATTTCCAGAGATTTGAATGTTCAATTGTCCATGGTGCGCAACATAATCAGAAAGATTACAACCCATTGTACTTTACCTAGTCTCACGGGACAGGGACGGCAGAGAAAAATTGATGAAAAGCTGCAATGCAAGATTGTCTGGATAGTGGATAAGCAGCCCCAAACAAGTTCCAAACAAATTCAAGCTGCCCTGCAGGGTCCGGGTACTTCAGTGTTGGTGCGAACTATCCGTAGACACGAATTAAATGAAACGCTCTGGCAGGAGACACCGGAGGACCCCACTGCTGACACAGTGGCATAAAAAAACGACAACTTGGGCACATGGCAGAGCTCGGAAGGTGAAGCAGCGTCATTTGACTTTTTTGGCTGGAATTGGGATCGGACGCCATGCTGCGTTTGGAAAGCCCCTGATGTGCTTAAACAGTGGAAACCCCCTCAAATGACACCATTTTGGAAACTAGACCCCCCAATGCACGTATCTAGATGTGAGGTGAGCACTTTGAACCCCCAAGGGCTTCACAGAAGTTTATAACAACTGGGTGTGAAAATAAAAAAATCGTATTTTTTCCACAAACATGATCTTTTAGTCACCAATTTTTGTCATTTTCCCAAGGGTACAAGGAGAAATTGGACCCCAAAAGTTGTTGTCCAATTTGTCCTGAGTACGCTGATACCTCATATGTGGGAGAAAACTACTGTATGGGCACACGTTGGGGCTCGGAAGGGAAGTAGTGACGTTTTGGAATGCAGACTTTGATGGATTGGTCTGCGGGTGTCATGTGCGTTTGGAGAGCCCCTGATGTACCTAAACTATTGAAACTCCCCACAAGTGACCCCATTTTGGAAACTAGACCCCCCACGGAACTTATCTAGATGTGTGGTGAGCACTTTGAACCCCCAAGTGCTTAACAGAAGTTTATAACGCCCGGGCGTGAAAATAAAAAAATCATATTTTTTTCCACAAAAATGATGTTTTTGCCCCCAATTTTTTATTTTCCTAAGGGTAACAGGAGAAATTGGACCCCAAAAGTTGTTTTGCAATTTGTCCTGAGTAGGCTATACCCCATATGTGGTGGTAAAACACTGTTTGGGCACATGGCAGAGCTTGGAAAGGAAGGAGCACCATTTGACTTTTTCAACGCAGAATTGGCTGGAATTAAGATCAGACGCCATGTTGCGTTTGGAGAGCCCCTGATGTGCGCAAACAGTGGAAACCCCCCAATTCTAACTCCAACCCTAACCCCAACACACCCCTAACCCTAATCTCAGCCCTAACCCTAGCCCTAACCCTAGCCCTAACCCTAGCCCTAACTCAAACCTTAGCCCTAACCCTAACCCTAATGGGAAAATGGAAATAAATATATTTTTTTATTTTATAATTTTTCCCTAACTAAAGGAGTGATAAAGGGGGGTTTGATTTACTATTTATGGCAGGTTTTTATGTTTTGGCAGCTGTCACACGCTAAAAGATGCTTTTTATTGTAAAAATAGTTTTTGCATCACCACATTTTAAGAGCTATAATTTTTCCATATTTTGACCCACCGAGTCATATGAGGTCTTATTTTTTTTGCAGGACGAGTTATTGGTACCATTTATGGGTACGTGACATTTTTTGATCGCTTTTTATTCCGATTTTTGGGACGCAGAATGAACAAAAACCAGCATTTCAAGAATTTCTTTCGGGGGGTGCGTTTACACCGTTCCGCGTGTGGTAAAATTGATAAAGCGGTTTTATTCTTCAGGTCAGTACGATTACAGCAATACCTCATTTACGTAATTTTTTTATGTTTTGGCGCTTTTATGCAATGAAAACAATTTTATATAAAAAATAATTATTTTTGCATCGCTTTATTCTGCGAGCTATAACTTTTTTTATTTTTTGCTGATGATGCTGTGTGGAGGCTGATTTTTTGTGGTACAAGATGACGTTTTCAGCGGTACCATGGTTATTTATATCCATCTTTTTGATCGCGCGTTATTGCACTTTTTGTTCGGCGGTATGATAATAAAGCATTATTTTTTACTTTGTTTTTTATTTTTATTTTTTAATGGATTCGCTAAAGGGGTTAGCTAATGGGACAATTTTATAGGGCAGGTCGTTACAGACGCGGCGATACTAAATATGTGTACTTTTATTGTTTTTTTTGTTTTTTTATTTCCAAAAAATGAATTTATTAGGGAATTTTTTTTTTATTTATTTAGCGATTTTTTATAAATTATTTTTACCCTTTTTTTAACTTTATTACATTGTCCCAGTGGGGACATCACTGTCATGTGTCAGATCGCTGATCTGACACATCACACAGAGCTGTCACAGATCAGCGATCTGACATAGGCGCTGCGCAAGGCTTCCTCATGCCGGCACTTTGCAGACATGAGGAAGCCGCCTCCCTGCAGGCCCCCGAAGGTCCCCGCCGCCATATTGGATCCGGGGACCTGCAGGGAAGGAGGCCCCCACAGCAGCGCTGCACATCGCGCTGCTGCGGGGGTCTCAGGGAAGCACAGAGGGAGCCCCCTCCCTGCCAATGCTTCCCTAAACCCCCGGTACACTGCGATCGTGTTTGATCGCAGTGTGCCAGGAGTTAACGTGCCAGGGGCGGTCTGTGACCACCCCTGACACATAGTGCTGGGTGCCAGCTGTGATAATCAGCTGACACCCGGCCGCGATCAGCGGTGCTCCCCCCGTGAGCACCGATGATCGTTATGACGTACTATTCTGTCCATAGGCATAGGGGCCCGGGTCCCATGAACGGCATGGTACGTCAGATGTCAGGAAGGGGTTAATTCCCTAAACTTTTTTTTTGTCATTTATTGCACCCTTTACAGCTCTATATAGCCATAACTGTTTTCTATTATCTCTAGCTTATTTATTCCCATTGGGTATATGTGCTGTTAGCTAATCTTTTGCAAGACATTCAGTCATTATAGGTCATTATGTAATGTATATGGTTTAATTCCATCTATTGTATTTGCTGTACTTTGCTGCCATCTACTAACCGTTGTTATATTATGTTCTTCATGTAATATTACTGGTAGTGTTGAGCATTCCGATACTGCAAATATCGGGTATTGGCCGATATTCGCTGTATCGGAGTTCCGATACCAAGTTCGGATTTTTTACAATATCGAATACCGGAATCGGAAGTTCCCATAATGCAATGAGCCAGTTGTGTTAGCCATGTTAACTAATGGCATGGCTGTGATTGGCTGCTGAAATGATGTCATCATGATGCGACTTCCGCGCGGGCCTGCCGGGGTCTGTGCGGGCCTGCACAGACCCCCGGCAGGCCCGCACAGACCCCCGGCAGGCCCGTGCAGACCCCCGGCAGGCCCGCACAGACCCCCAGCAGGCCCGCACAGACCCCTGAGAGGCCCATACAGACCCCGCACACACACGCACAGTCTCTGCCCACACACCGCCCACACTCTTCCCCCCTCCCAAACTGGATGTGCAGTAAAGAAAGGGTTTATTTTCATTCCGATATTTGTGCCTCATTGACTTGCATAGGTTTCCGGTATCGGAATCGGCGATACCCGATATTTTTGGGGTATCGGTCCGATCCAATCCGATATTTCCCGATATCGGAAGGTGTCGCTCAACACTAATTACTGGGCTTTACCCATAATACCTTTCTTTCTGCAACTCCTCCTATCTGTATCTCACTTCCTTCTTCTTTGTCAGTGCCATCTTGGACAGTACATGCTTCAGGACTGTAGAAAGGATTCTCTTGTTACTTCTAATTTCGTGCTTCTAACCTGCAGTCCGGGACGGCGCCTCCCATCTTCTAAAGGGGCTTCACACATAGCGATATCGCTAGCAATATCGCTAAAGCGTCACCGATTTTGTGATGCAGCAGCGATATTGCTAGCGATATCGCTATATGTGACACTTACCTCCGACCGACTCCCCTGCTGGCTATCGCTGATCACGCGAGAACGTCCTGGGCGGTTTCTCGTCGGCGGCTTCCTGTTGGGCTTCCTGTTGGGCTTCCTGTTGGCGCAGACGAGCGACGCACAGCTCACTAGCAACCATCTAGCAACCATCTAGCAACCATCTAGCGATGTACTAGCGATCCTGACCGGGTCATATCGTTGTCGTGATCGCTGGTGCATCGCTAAATGTAACGGGACCCTAACGGTGACATCCTCTTCTTTGCTGCCTGTCGTGGCTCCGGTGCAGGCGCACTGCTCTGCCCTGTTGAGGACCAAACCATCACCCATCGGACCAAGATTGGACTTCCCCCCCAATGAGTATAATCTAACTCCTTTTTCTTCTCTTTCAGGTTACATTGGGGCTTATCTACAGCATTACAGAATGCTATAGATAAGTCCCTGATGTCGGTGCCGGCAGCTCATAGTCGAAAAATGGGGAGACAGATTACCTATAAGTTTAGTGTCCTAACAGCCTTAGTACAACACATCTAATTAAAGGATATGTGAAAACATATTTTGTGATCAATATTACCCAAGTGACCTTAACCCATTATTTTGATCTGAGCGTATAATGCCTTGTCTGTTGGTTAAAATTAGATCTAGATATGCTTCCCCTCACCAACCACTTGCTGGGCCCTCCACCAGTTGTGAAAGATAATTGTATTTCATTATTGTTAAAAACCTGTTTCGTTTGCAGGACGTGCAGGTTTATTCTCCCCAATTTATGTTGGTGTAGCTGAAATCCCTCTATAATAATTACTTCTCCCTGATTCGCTGCCTCATCTATTTGCTTTATGAGAATATTTTCTGACGCCTCAATTATATGTGAAGACTTATAGCAAACTCTGATCAGTATTTTATTATTCATTCTCAGTCCCCTTATTTCCAGCCATGGGAATTCTACATTTTTATTTGCCTCACATATATTATCACATAGAATGGATTTTAGGGATAAATGTACATATAAATAAACCCCTCCTTCTTGCTTATTTGCACGATCATTCTTGAATAGACTATAGGTCTGTAAATTAACTAACAATTCAGTCATAGCTCTCGTCCAGCTATATCTTCATTATCCTCACGATATCATCATTTTCTTCTAAAAATATTTACTCTAATTTCTCCATCTTGTTGGTAAAGGCTTCTGCATGACAGTGCTGCAAACATGGGCTCTGATCGGCAGTAAGATCATTACCACCAGTTAAAGAGCTGCAGCTCCCTTACTGTTAGAAGACAGCATGAGCAAGCAGCTCTGACCGACGGTAAAAAGGTTACCTCCAGTCACAGGCATCGACTGTTAAGAGAGTATTATTCCCAACAGCCTATGCCTGCTGTCACTAATAACAGTGAGAGCAGGTGTCACTGATGAGAGTATTCATGAGCTGGCACCTGTGCACTATAATTAAATAGATTAAAACAATGGCGTTGCATCGCTTCTATTTTTGACAACCAGTGCAGGTAAAATTGACAGATGTGGGCTGCAACCCTCAGTTGTCAGCTTTATCATGGCTGGTTATCAAGAATAGAGGGGACTCATGCCATTTTTTAAAATGATTTAAATAAATAATTTTAAAAAATGGCATGGGGTCCCCCCATTTTTGTCAACCAGCCAAGCTAAAGCAAACAGGGGTTTGTATTCTCAGACTGGTAAGGGGCCCTCCCCAGCCTAAAAATAGCAGCCCATAGCTGCTCCATAAAAGGCTCATTTACTAAATGTGCCAATTCTGGTGCTTTGCCTGATTTTTCCTACTTGCCCTGGTGTGGTGGCAAGTGGGTTAATATTTGTGGGGTTGGTATCAGCTGTTTTATGGCAATTGACATCAAGCCTAGGGGTTAGTAATAGAGAGTCATCCATAAGACGCTCCCATTACTAACCCCAAAGCTAGATTGTAAAAAAACACAATAAAATCTTTTAATTGAAATAATACTCAAAGAGGAGATCCCAAAAGGGAAGAAAAAAAAAAACACCTGGTTCCCACGCTGCTATACTTCAACCCTCAAATGGAGGAAATCCAGTCGATTCTAGGCATAGGTTCCAATATCAATCCTTTATTTCATGGTACAATGCTTTATTTGTATGTACCAGGAAATAAAGCATTGATATTGGAACCTACTCCTAGAATCGACTGGATTTCCTCCATTTGAGGGTTGAAGTATAGCAGCGCGGGAACCAGGTGTTTTTTTTTCTTCCTTTTGGGATCTCCTCTTTGCGTAATGGAAGCAGACACTGTCTGTCTACACCCTCCTGCTGCAGCTTCATTATATGGGATTGAGCGTATTTAGTAGTTGTGGTGTTACACAACCTCTGAGGGTGAATACCCTGAACAATTCAAATTTTACTTATTACATCTGGTAAAGCCCTATGGGCGCGCTTTTGTGGTTTCTTTTATCCTTAATTGAAATAATGACACAGACTCCTTTATTTGAAATAAAACTAAAAAAGCACAGTTATGTTCACCTTTACAGGTGAAGCCCATGTCACCAGAAAATAAAAAGCAACCTTTATGCTCACCTTTATGCCTAATCCACCAATTCCCATGTCCCCTGGAAAAGAAAAAAATAATAAACAACCTTATCCCTCACCTGCCCGATGTGAAGATAGTCCCCCACTAACAGCTCCTATCAGGCCTGTCCATATTTCCCCTTGAAGGCACAAATATTGTTATAAATATATTTTTATGTGCAATGTGTTTAGTGATGTACGTTATTAGTGATGGAGTTGTGCTCTTACCAGCACTAGGTAGCTGACGAGGAGGGACAGAGTTAATGGTTGGGACAAGCCCAGAGTGAGAGGGGTAAAGTGAAGGAACAGAGCGAGTTTCCTGTCAGGAGTGAGATGGAGTCTATAATGCAGCAGAAGCAGACCTATGGTCTGATTAGCGAGCAGAGCCATATGAAGTCAGTGTCCCTGAAGTGAGAGGAGACAAAGGCTATGTATAACATGATCCAGGGTAGAAAAGAGGAAAAGTGACAGAAGGAGTAAGTGATTCACCAGAGATGAGATCTGGGGAAGGAGACCTTGCGGAACAGTCCCGAGTTCACAAGCCAAAGAGGCAATGGTAGGAATCAGAGCAGGGAATGCATGATGAAAAGAGTGCCCCATGTGGTAGATTCGAGGCATCATCAAGTAGAGAAACTACTAGGTAATTGCCATAGTGACATAAGTAACTCCCCTAAGGTGAAATGAATGCGGAACCGCGGGTTAAGAAATAGGACTCTTGCCTACTGGACTATAGTATCGTTATTGGTGTCAAGGGGGAACTCCCAAAGCATTGTGTTGAGTTGTGGTGAAGGCTGAGGAATGAGGATGTAACAAAGACAGAACTAAGTGAGTTTAGGAAGGAAAGAAAGAATGTATCTGAAGATGTTCCATGTGTTGAGAGAAACATCTAGGAAGATTTGCACCCACTTTCTACTGTACATACTTTTCCCTACACTATTGTTCAGTAAAAGACAGTTTACTTTTGCGTTCTGGTCTGCCTCATTGAATGTTATAACATCTGGTCCTGGCCAGCTAAAGTCACCTGCATCATGCGGTCTGCAAGGGCGTAGTGCCCCTACAGCTAAAGTCCACACACCCAGCCAGGACCCCCATTTTCCTGTAGCATGTCAGGGCGTAGAACACGAGTATCTCGCCTATGGCTACCGCCCCGAACCACGTTACACCTCCTTGATACCGTTCCCTATACTCCAACTTCTGACACCCAGCTAGCTGCCTAATGTCCTGCAGCTCCAGAGTATGATCCTCCAATTTCTTGGCAAGCTCCTACAAAGCTGGCACATTTGAATTTCAAAACATTCAATCAGCTCTATTGGCAATAAAAGCCTCAGGGGTTCTATTTAACCACTGTCCTCTAGAATCGAAAAGAAAAACATTATTGGTATGCTCCATCAAATGTAGAATTGCACAAGAAAGATATAAAATAATTCCAGGGCAATACCAAGGTACCATTATGTGAGACGCAGATTGCCTAGTATGTTTTCACATGGACTTTGCATTACTCTGCAGAGGCACAGATCTGCCTGTGCACGAGGCGTTCGTTCATTACAGGACATGAGTTATTACTTTCAGATGTCTTTGGCTTTCCAGTGGCTTTTGTTATCTGGAGTTATTACACTGAAATGTTATTGGACCTATATCTTATGTAGTACTGGTACTTGTAGTTCTAATCTTTTTTTCCATTGTGGAAAGCAAATTTCAGGATACTCTGGAACAGCCAAAACTTGGCTTCTTTTCTTCTTCTCTGACCTTAAGCCATTTGGCAAATCATTCAAAGATCTATTAAAAGACTTCATGTTCCCATTTACAAAGGCTGATTTCTTTTTTTTCTACGACTTATTGAGCTGGAGGTATTAGACTCTGATTTCCTGATAGGTAACTCTTGAGAAAGGACTTGAGAATAAAAAACCCTGTTCGCAATGTATAATGTATCATGTGTTTGGAGCTGTCCTTATCCAATTCTGTCTTACGTATTTTAAAAGAGCTTTTAAGTTTTGTCATAGTACAGTTCATTTACGGCACTGTTTAGCACTCACTAATTGTAAAAGGGTTGGACACTTTATCTTTACTTTTTAAGAAATACCCTGGTTTAGGGAGAGAGTGAAAAAAAGAAAAGTGAGGCACTTCCTCTGAGCGCAATACATTTTGGCCATCAGTAAAAAAAATTATTTTTAGTTGTGGTCATGCTCACCTTCAATCAGTAAGAAATCAATTCTTTAGGCACCTCTCCTCTGTGTCTTCTATAATCCAATAAGGTGTGCAGCTCACTTTGGAGAACTATGTGTTGATCCTACATCGGATCTACATAGGTGGTGAATTCTAAGTAAAAAGAAACTCCAAGCAAATGTGGTGCTAATCACCTTAGGATTTCTTGAATGCATCCATTTCCAGTCAAAATCTATTACTAAAGGTTAATTTATTTTCTAAAAAAAAAATATACTGTATATTTTACAGCACTGTATTTTAAAAATATTTATTTTTTTGAGAAAATAAATTAACTTTTAGTAATAGATTTTCACTGGAAATGGATGCATTCAAGAAATCCTAATATGATTAGCGCAACACTCGCTTGGAGTTTCTTTTTACTTAGAATTTATCTTAACTTTAACAGATTTGTTAGGGACATGATTTTGTGTACACTATTACTATTAGATAGGTATAGACAACGCAAAAAAAGAGAAAAAGGACTAAACTGCAGTGCTTCTGATCAGATTATGGCAATCAATTATACCAAACAGTACAAATAGCCACAAGTGGCAATAAATGGTAGATAACACTTACATTCTGCAAATTAAAACCACTCAGATACATAATGAAGCCTTCAATACTTTGAGGTCAGCCTGCAGCTTCCACACCAGATGCTCTGAAACTGGGATGCCATGGTCAAAAATCCGAGGAAAAAAGAGGAGGTCCAGTCAACACCACTAAATTGGAGATAATCTACAGTAGATCCCAAATGGAATTATATTTTCCACTTACACCAAAGGGAGGGGGCCGGGAGTGATGAACCTTACCCCCCTCCTTCTGGTGAACCTTATTCTCCTCATGTCAAGCCCCTCAAAGCTGTGATTTTTTTTCTCCACTGTGGGGGCCACAAACTTCTCCACATGCTCTTCAGGACAGGGTTCATCAGGAGGAGGGAGGGTGATACAGGCAGTCCACCTCCTCTCACCCTTGGTGTAAGTGAAAAATTCAATACCGTTTGGGATCTAGGTTATCTCCAGTTTGGTGGTATCAACTGGCGCTCCTCTTTTTTCTTTGTAGCTGAATTTGTTTTCTTTTTTTGCGCTTGTTAATACAGCTTTCCTAACAGACTGCACAGCTATCCAATCCATAATATGGTGGAGCATGTGAGCAGACTAATTCATCAGCTTCCTTCAATAAAAAAGCTGCTTTCCCATGTGAGATGTTTTTCAGTTGGCTGATGGACTGATTATTATAGGATAGCAAGTGCACACAAAATCATGTCACCTACACATCTGTCAAAATAGTGATAATATGCTGTGTTAAACCCAGTTAAAGGAAAGATGTCAGTAAGATCAACCCTCTTAAGCCATCTACATGGGCATGTAGGTCATAGGAAACTGAATAAAATGACTCCTTGATATCTGCGATCTGATGTCTTATTCTAGAGAAATCAGCGGTTTTCTTAATATGTAAGTGAGCTGTTAAGATCTATGGGCCGGACACTGATCTCCCTAAGAATCTGCCTCTGGGATTTATCTTAAAGGGAATCTCTCACCCCTTTATTGAGATATCATATAATGATATCATTCAATTGTGTGTCACATAAGGATTCTCTTATTACTTTTGCTTCCCCTTGACAGCGCACCTTTCATGCATAAATACTTTGTTTATATCAGTTCAGATGTATGTAAACTGCCGCTGTCTGGTCCGCTGGGCGGGGCTTATTCACCTGCTCCCCCCCTCCCTGTCTTGCTCTATGCATTTTTTCTTGTTCCAGAAAAAATGTTGCATTGAATGCAAGGCCTTGCTTGCCCCAAAGTTACATGCACCCCAATAAGCTTTTTCAAGCGACGTACTGGATGGCCACCAGAAAATCCATTTCACATTATTCATTTTGTACTCCTATTCTGTTTTCTTATGCATTGACTGCAAGGCTTGCCCTGCTACAAAGTCATAGGCATCCCCAATAAGCTTTTAAACCCACATACTGGATAGGCACAGGAAAATCCACTTCACATTATTCATTTTGTACTCCCATTCTGTTTTCTTATGCATTGACAGCAAGATCTGCCCTGCTGCCTAGTCATATGCACCCCAATAACCCCAATCCCCCCGTGGAAGAAACATGTAGGAGGGTCTATTAACAAAAAATGTCCCATTAAAAAGGAGCGTGTCTCCTAGACTTGCAATGGCCATACACTAAGTGTGTTGACTGTGAAACATTTTCCCTTGTGGGGTACACCTCAACCTTTGGCAGGAAAGCCTGATTTAAAACTATGCCCAATTTAAAGAAGCGAGTCTCCTACACTTGGAATGCCCATACACCTGGTGTATGGGCTGGCAAACATTTCACTGTGGGGTACACCTCAACCTTTGGCAGAACAAGCATTTGACGCCTAGCAAAACCACCCAGCCTTGTTCAGAATTCGACCCTGGCTGTAGCAGCATGGAATACGTTAATGCTGGTGATCTAGTGGCGGCGGATGATGAGACTTGGAAGAAGGCCTGATTAAAAAATAGGCCCAATTTCTCGGAGCGGGTCTCCTAGACTTGGCATTCCCATACACTTAGTTTATGGGCTGGCAAACATTTCCCCTGTGGGGTACACCTCAACCCTTGGCAGAACAAGTATTTGATGCACAGCAAAACCACCCACCCTTTTTCAGAATTCGACCCTTGCTGGCTTCCATCAAGTTGGTGTGACGGGGAATATTTGCACGCCTTCTGTTTGCAGCCACCACATTGCTTTTTCCTGCCTGAAGTGGTGCGACGCCTACTTCCCCCTGTGTGCTGCTGTCCTCGTTTTGCTTGTCCTCCTGCCAGGTTGGGTCTGTTACTACATCATCCACCACCTCATCTCCCACTTCCCCACCCTGGGCCTCCTCCTGACTTTCCGGCAATTGTGTCTCATCTTCGTCCACCTCTTGTGACCGTGGCTGCTCTAAGATTTGGGCATTGCTACCTGGAATATCATCTGGCCCCACTTCAAGTGGACTGGGCAAAAGGCACGAATCTGCAAATGGAAAACTGAATAGCTCTTCGAAGTGTACAAGTGTGGGATCAGTTGTCTCAGGGCACTCAGCATGGTGGGAGGAAGGAGGATCAGGGTAAGGAATATGCAGTCCCGATTCACGGCAACTCGGGCTTCAATAGTGCTGTCTTGATGCGGTCCCCTAGGAGTTTCGGCACTAAGGTCCAGCTAGAATATGTGGGTGTTTTTGGTGGCCCAATTTCAGCTTGCCCTTGTCCTTCACCATCACCATCATGTCCACTTTCCCATCCCTTGCCACACGCCATGCCCATTGTAAATGGACTAGAATATTAGACACGTTCAATACAAAAGGGAGATTTGGGAGGCAACTTGTATGTGATACGTGTGCTGGAAAACCACACTTTTACCTATCTATACTTTAGATTAAAATGTGTTTGCCTTATCAGATTTAATAAGTACTATAAAAGACTGCAAAGAAAATACAATGTATAGGCCTAAAATGGTCAAACTTTTGGCAAAGATAAATGAGATGAGGCCTGTTAGGGAGACACCACAACCAAAAATTTCTGGCCTGTATTTTTTATAAAAAACGTTTGTGCCAAATACTGCTGTATATATAAGTCCAGTGACACCCAGGACCAAAAAAGGAATCAGCCGTAAACTGGCCAAACTTTGAGCACGCACAGATATGAGCTCGTACAGATATGAGCTCGTACGGAGATACCACTACGATCATTTTTTTTTTGTTTAAATTTTTTGAGGGGTAAATACTGCTGTAAACTGGCCAGACTTTCAGCACACACACAGATATGAGCTGGCAGGCAATATACCACCCCGAAAAATGTGTGGCCTGTTTTTTTTTTTATTTTTTGGCTAAACAGTGCTGTATATAAGTACAGTGCCAGACAGCAAAAAAAAATTAATTTAGGGCTAAAATGACCAAAAATTTTAGAAGACGGATGGATGAGGCGAGTCACAGATATACCACACTGTAAAATATGCGGCTTGTCTGTATTTTTTGGGGGGTTCAGCAAAATAGTGTCAAGAAATTGTGTAAGAATACTCAACCATACCACATAAAAAATAAATATTTCTCTGCACACTCAAAAGGGCTGTTTGGGACCCCTTTAAAATTGCTGGATTTTCACGCTGTGCTGTGAAACTTATCTGGCTGTATTGTGTCAAAAAGCTAATGGAGGGAAAAAAGGGCTCTGGATTGCTTTGCAATACAAAAGCTCTATTAGCCCTGGCCCAAGAAATTTTCAAAGCCAATTACACCTTGGACTAGGTATATATGGCCAATATATCCCACAGGTAGCAGCAGCAGCACCAGAACACAGGACCCTCTTGATATATGCAATGATATGTATATACACACATACAGTGCCTGTGGGCCTAACACTGGAACCTACTGTATATACTCTGGAATTAGTCTTTAGAAGGACTGTTGTTTTAGCTGGACATGAGTTCTTTAGGATGGTAGACCCCACACTCACTAATTAATCCCCAATTCTGACCCTGTCAAGGCAGGATCTCATCCTACACTATCTCATTCCGGAGCTGAATGCGGCGAGGAAGGCAGCGTCCGATCTCTTATACCCCTGATGATGCTGTGTGGCCTACCAATCATTGCACGACCACAACAAAGATGGCTGCGGCATTTCATTGACTGGCAAAGAATCCCTGCATCGTGATTGGTTCTGTAAAGTCCGCCAAAAAAACTGGGTGGAGACCCGAGTTCCCCCAAGTTATCCCGGATATGCTCGGTGCTCACCGAGTACAGTATTACTCGGGCGAGTAACGAGTAGTGGCGAACACGTTCGCTCGTCCCTAGCAGTCAGCATTAGGGATGAGCGGACCAGTGGAAGTTCAGGTTTGTTGGGTTCGACCAAAAGCGTTGGCTTTTTTTTGCGTGTTTTTCTATTGTTTTTGTGTGTTTTTCCATTGTTTTTGTGTCCTCTTTTTCATTAGCATTTCCTGGTATATTTCTAACCTTCCCATTGACTTGTACTGTAAACTAAGGGGCATCTTGAATGGTCATCTGACTTCTTTTAGCCACTTTGAGTCTTTTGATGCTCAAAAACCTGAACTGATGCAGAGCAAGTAGTTTTTACATAGAAATGCATATGTTAATTCTTTTGAACATATTCTGAATACTTTTTCATTCAGGGTCCAGAGCAACCTAAAAAAGTCATTGTGTACACACACCCATAGAGGCTTCAATAGGGGCAAAATTACTGTGCAGGAATACGTCTCTCTCCTTGACTTTAAAAATTAGGAGGTATGTCCTTCTGTCACTGTAACCCTGCCTCCTTCACCCATTATTTTTTTGATTGGAGTGAGAGGGGCCTAATTAGAACATTTCCATGATTTTTATGTACAACTCTGCACAAACCCATCATTAAAAAGAGCTTTAACCATTAAAATACATTAATATGCTGCTCATATAGCCCGAACCTGGGTTTCGTTATTCCCAGCTTCTTCTGGGGCATATTTCAAAGAATTACTTGAAATATACACCATTTATGGGAAGTATATGATATTGTAGCTGGTGATTTTTGAATACTGACTTTGTCACTGTAGGGTGAGAGGCCTGTTCCTAAACCATCACTAAAATTCATCAGCATTTTTTATTGATGCCACATTACAGCCTGTATTTAGCTGCATTCTCTATCTCGGACAGTTGGGCATTCTCTACAAACGTAAAATCAATGGAATCACTCAGCAAAAATCTTATATCTAAGATTAATTTTACTGAAACCATAAATCTTAGCTATAAACCTTATCTTAAAGTGAGTCGCCGCCTTTTATCACCACATCATTTTCTGGGTCAAATATCTGCGGTGATTAATGTTTTAATATATTTTATATTGATGATCTCTTTGTAATACTGAACTACAAATTCCCTACATAAACATAAATTTAAAGAGTACTTGTCACCACTTTTGACATCTCTATTTTAGTAAATACTTCTATTCCCCAGGAGATAACCATCCTGGAACATATTTTCCTTGAACTTCCTTGTTATGCTTTTTCGCTGTTATTTCCTTTGAAAATGTAAGACTAAACAAACATTTAGGTGCTATCATTCCCCCTGTAAAAGTTAGGTGTCTATTTACAGTATCGCATTGCTAGCTCCCACTTTCAATGTCTGTGCTTCCATAGTCAGTGGGTTACAGGTCGTTTGCAAGATTTACCTTTTAGATTGTAATATTTGATTACCGTATATACTCACGTATAAGCCGAGATTTTCAGCCCATTGTTTAAGGCTGAAAGTGCCCCTCTGGGCTTATACTCGTGTCATATACACCAGGGGGTCGGCAGGGGAGGGGGAGCGGGGGTATCAGATCATACATACCCCCTCTTGGTGCGGTCTCTGCAGCCCCTGCTTCTCCCAAGGTGACCGCTGAAGGAAGGAAGAGCTGCCATAGACCGTGGGATAAGCAGGGGCTGCAGAGACTGCGCAAGGAGGGAGTAAGTATATGCAATATTCACCTGTCCCCGTTCCACCGCCGCGCGCCGCTCTGTCCTCCGCATCCTCTGGTTGTGACGTTCAGGTCAGAGGGCGCAATTAAGTGGTTAGCGCGCGCCCTCTGCCTGAACAGTCACTGACAGAGGTCCCGGAAGACAGAGTGGCGCGCAGCGGTGGAACAGGGACAGGTGAATATCTCAGGCACCCGGGCCTGAGCCAACAGCGACACCGGCAACTGCCCCCCAGCGCCGAGAGGTGAGTATGTCATTTTTTTTATTCGCAGCAGCATATGGGGCCATAACCTTTGTGGAGCAGCATATGGGGCATAATCTATGAAGCATCTTATGGGGCAGCATATGGGGCATAATCTATGGAGCAGCATATGGGGTATAATATATGGAGCATCTTGTGGGGCAGCATATGGGGCATAATCTATGGAGCATCTTATGGGGCATAATCTATGGAGCATCTTATGGAGCCATAACCATTATGGAGCAGCATATGGGGCATATTATTCTATGGAGCATCTTATGGGGCCATTATTAACCTTTGTGCAGCATTATATGGAGTGTATTTTGTATGGAGCATCATATGGGGCCATCATGAACTGTATGGATCATTATATGGGGCTCCTGATTCAATATGAATATTCAAAAACATTTATCCTACTGATATCTCAATTAATTTTACTTTTCTTGGTATCTATTTTTATTTTTTGAAATCTACCAGTAGTTGTTGCATTTTCCACTCTAGGCTTATACTTGAGTCAAGTTTTCCCAGTTTTTGTGGCAAAATTAAGGGGGTCGGCTTATACTCGGGTCGGCTTATATTCGAGTACATACGGTAAGTGTTATCTATATATACTTCCCTTTGATTATAATCATGATTATGTATTTTTGTATTTACTGCATTGTATTATGTGAGAATTTAATTTAGAATTAACTGTTTGTATCCACCTGTCATTTTCTTTCCCTTCCTAATTAATTTACATAGACTAATTTTTTGCCTAATGATATCATTTCGATCAGGTAAAATTTTAATTTACCTCGTCACGAGGAAATTCGATTTGCAGAAAAGTTATTTTCCGCAAATTTAGTACCTCTTATTATGTTCTGGCGTTTTTTCCAGACCACATGGCATAATAAACGTAAAATGTAAATAATATAAAATAAATAAAAATGTATAATAAAAAAACCCCTCAAAAATAATAAAATAGACCTTACTGCTTACTTCTTTGGCTATGCCTGTTTTCTGCCTGCTTTACAGTCCTCCATGCCTTCACTGTGTCGCATCTCTGGCCTAGTTTTCACTCTAACTTGGGGCTTTGGCTTGTTCGTAGGCCTCAAACCATACACAGGGACTGTTCGTGGCTGGAAGCCTTAGCCTAAAGTGAACTCCAAGGATGGAAACGGAATGGAAATGTAAATGACCGGAAAGCAGAGAGCAGTGGGGGGCAGGCGGCGAGGTGTTTGTTTTATTTCTTTTAACCTTTTGCCGACTCTCAACTGTTCAGCAAGATGGCAGCCGTGACTTCCACTCGAATAAATTCGCCCATCTCTATTGACACCCTAATTGTTTCTTCCCTCACGTTTTTGGTCTAATTAATGTTTGTCAGTTAGCCTTATCACTTGTACATTGGCCTAAGGAAGACATTAGATGAATGTTGAAATGCGTTGCCCTGCACATTTGTATATAAAATAAACTACTGATCGAACTTCTGAACCACTTTCTTCATTCAGCAGCGCTTTACCATTCCCTATATATTTTTCTTTTTTATAATTACTACTTTCCAGTATTCACCAAAAACTATACACTTCATAAGAAAACTAAATGTGCTGCAGCATTGTTATGAAATACGGAAAAAGTTGGCAACTCTGCATATTCTTCTATTGTTCAGTTGGAGGAGCCTGAAACACGAGGAGAATTTACTGCTGTCATCATTGTCATCACAAGTGTTAAATAACAAAAATAAAATATTCCCAATCTTAAGAGAGTATTAATGAGCATGGATTTCTTTCCTCACTTCATAGCAGGAAACAGGGGGGACTGCAGATCCTTGTGGAATTTTTAATTCATATTTTAGTCATAATTATGAAGTAGAGTGAGAACACTGCGACATCAGCTTTCCTGAGTCACTAATGTAATATAAGCAGCTGGCTGTGTATTTGGGAAATTTAGGTTACCTACTGCATGACTTAAAGGGAAATGTCAAAAACTTCTACTCCCGAAATCATTTATATGATTGTGCAGCTCTTTAAAAGATAAACAAGTTAATCCTATTATGACCCCAAAACACTGCTCTATCAGTGAGAAATCACATTTTGAAGTTCAGGATATATGTTTCTAGAAGTACATTGGGGCGTGACGATAAACTTACAGCTTCTCAAACTCATGCTGTATTCCATGAAGTCTTTCAACCTATCATGCACCCATCCTTATTCAATAAGGATGCTCAAATAAATGATTTTTCTCTTGTCTTACTGTCTGTAAGAAAAAACCCAGCATTTACTACATTCTTGCAAATTTCAGATGAGACTCACCCATTCAAGTCTATGTGTGCTTAAAAAAAATCGCATCTCACACTGAACATCCGAGTGACATCTAATTTATATTATAAATCTAGGAAATTGTAAGTGAATATGTACTTTTTTTTATTGTACTGTAGATGTATAAAAACAGATCACACATGGATATCACATGGATGTCACACGTAAGTAAAAAATGGACACACGGATGGCACATGGATGTAAATCGGATGATAATTAGATGAAAATCATCTTTATCAGATAAAAATCATCTGCGTTTATTTTATGAAACTCACAAGTTTTCATACGCTCATCTACAGCTGGTCTGTGGCTGAGAAACTCTAACTGCATCATCATGTCCCACTCCATTTCCAGACACATAAAGTATATATGTAGAAATTCAAAAGGCGATATAACACTGCTGGAGCATGGAGAAACCAATTTGATTATCGTTTAAAGGGCTACATAGTCATTTAAATGGTTTGGGCGCAGTAGAAGTCTCTGACAAGTTCCTTTTAATGACAATCAGGAAAACTTTCAAAGAAACAATGTAGACACTTGGAGATAATAAAATGCTATAAGTTATATGCAAATATATAAACATAGGTATTGTAATAAATTACAAGGGGAAGCGATAAAACACCCCAAATTTCCTTTATTGTCAGAGACTAGCTCATGCACCTACATGGGTCATTTATTCAGATTCTCATTTGAAAAGAGTCACCACTATTTTATGTGCTTTTTATACATAAATCAATAGTACATGTATAAAAACGAAACTTTGTAATGTACCTTATTAGAGAAATCTGCTTCTTTCTCCTCCTGAACTGATCTTTCATTCTTAAAATTTTCAATTCACGGTAAAATCTGTCTTTAGTAAACACAGATTTTCCCATCACTGAGATAGGAGATGACAATTGGTGATCATAAAATTCTATATATAACTGTAATTGTTATTTCAAAACTTGCAGTGGAAGGATTGTGTCATGGTGGGATGATACACATGATTGGAATGCCAACCTTGAGGGCTACAACTTATTTATTAGAAACAAGATTAACAAGAGGGGATGAGGTGTTGTATGTTACGAAACCGTATACCTCCACTGAGATCCGAGCTTTAGAGATTGGTAGCTCTGTAGAAACTGCTTCGGTAAGAATACAACAGAGAAGAACAGAAAGGACACTACTGTAGGTGTTTACTATAGGCCACCTAGACTCACTGAAGATATGGATGAACTCTTTTTACATCAGATGTCTCTGTTCTCAAAAAACTATGACAGTGATCATGGGAGATTTTAACTATCAAAATATTTGTTGGGAATCTCTCTCAGGGAAATGTAATGGGTCCAGAAAATTCTTATCTTCTGTTGCTGACAACTTTATATTTCAAAAGGTAGAAGAGAGAACAAGAGGATCTGCAATCTTGGACTTAATTCTTACCAACAGCGAGAAAATGGTTGATGAAGTAAATGTGGCTAGGAATTTATGAGATAGTAATCAGGCTATCCTCAAAGTTTGGATTACAAGAGGAGGAAGACATGCAAGGACTCAGACTTTAAGGTTGGACTTCAGAAAGGCAGATTTTAAAGGAGTCAGAAAGAGGGTAGAAAAGGTTTAATGGCTGGATGTCATAAAGGACAGAAATGTCCAAGAAATATGGGAGATTTTGATAAATGAAATTCTCACTGCACAATCAGTAACAATCCTGAAAAGAAGGAATAATTAAAAGCATTTAAAGAGACCAGGATGGATGAAAACAGAACTTAATCACTTGTTAAAAAAGGAAAAAAAAATGAATATCAAATGGAAATTGGGGCATATCTAAAGAAGAATATAATGCTGTCTGCAGGGAATGCAGGGCAAGCATTAGAAGAGCTAAAGCCAGTACTGATGTTAGACTTGCTATAGAGTCTAAAAGCAGTAAAAAGGGATTCTGGGGGAATGTCAGAAGCAAAAGAAAAGTCAAAGATTCTATAGGATTTTTGCAGGATGAAAAGGGTGAAGTGGTCAAAAATGATGTTGAGAAGGACACACTTTTAAGTTCTTATTTTGCATTTGTGTTTTCCAAGAAAGCAATAGTAACATCAACTTATCTTCATTGTGCCATACCAGGAAAGATCTTTGAACAAATTATTAAACAGCATGTATGTAAATACTTGGATAATAATACAGCAATTAACCAGAGCCCTGATGGGTTTGTAGCAAACAAATCTTGCCAGACTAATCTAATTTTCCTCTATGGTGAATCACTGACTGGGTGGATCAGAGAGATGTGGTAAATATAGTATGCGTCGAATTCAGCAAAGCATTTAATAAAGTATCTCATACTATGCTTATTGAAAAAATGACCAAGTTTGGGAAAGCAGCAAGGGGAAGAGCAGGAAGTTTACCTGATCTACTGCAAGTACTTTTTTTCTCCCACTTTATTCTACCGCCTTTACTCATCAATAAACTGTTTTCCCTGTTGGATTATAACTGTGGTTCTGGATCCTGATTGCCTGTGCTGCAGTGACTGTGGAGGAGAGGTCAATTGCCTGGGGTTGCATCTTTCCTGTCTATTTTATGTACAAGTGGTCAGGGTGCTTGCTGACTGTGCTCCAGTGGACACGCCCATGACTACCACCCCGTGCAACCTTGTTACAAACACACTGCTACACATCAGCTCTGCTTGGTGGGTCTAGTGGTTGTCAAATGAATGCTAGGATTTGATTTGTATACTTGTGGTCACATGCTGACTAGAGTCTCAGCAACAATCGTTCAATAGACTCTATTGTGAAGTGGCTTAGACTCTAGTTGGCATGAGACCACAGATATGCAAATCAAACACTTCTGTCTATGTCTGTTACTGGAATCGTCAAGCGGAGCAATATAATTGTGATGTGTACACTAGACACCAATAGGATTCAGCAAGATGCAGGACGTACTAAAATATTTCCTCATTAGTGAACATCACCTTTCATTTTTGAATAATGATCACTGGTAGAAAAAAGGCTTTTTTGTTGGTAGAAAATGCATTAAATTATTGTTGATGATATCTTTGGCCTAGGGATGAGATACCCCGGATATCATTTGAGAATCTGAGGACACAGATGTGGTCATCACTCGGCGAGCATTAGCTGGTGCTTTAATTCGAAACTTAAAATCCACCCTGCATGTTTGGCGCCTGTCACACAGCCAATAAGCATGCAGGGATTGCCTGTGAGTCACTGTAATGCCATAGCCATCTTGATTACCTCATCAGAGGTTAGAAAATGACTGGCATCGCCATGCTCAGCTTTCTGACACTGTTGCCCAGCTCAGAGACAGTTCTTATTACAGAGATAGTTATTGTCCAGGCCTATGTGTGCACAGTTTAAAGAATCAGAGCCCTCTAGTCTTGATACTGGTGCTGATGCTGAACCATCATGCTAACAGTCCTTCTAGGGGCTAATCTTGTGTTTTGCTGTTTGTATCAGATACATTCTGCATTTAGCCTAGGGAGAGACAGTTTCAGGAGCAGGGAGAGTGGCTGAATACAGTCTCTAGACAGTGCTTCAGGCTTTGCAGTCCGTTGCAAAATATATAGCTGCAGCAATTGACCGCATTCTTTTTATTAGGTGAAAAAATGACTATATTGTCATCCATAGAGTATTGTGCTTTGTAGTATGTTTCGGTGTTATATAACACTCCCAAAAAGCATTGAAAAGTTTTACCATATTCAATTTCTCATCCATATACTATTATGTGCTCTGTGGTACATATGGGTGCTATAAAACACTCCAAAAAAAGCATTGAAAATGTTTTCTGGATTCAATTACTCATTCATAGAGTATTACATGCTTTGCTGTACATTTTAGTGCTATATAACACTACAAAAAAGAGTTGAAAAATATTTCTGGATTCAATTACTCACTCATACAGTATTACATGTTTTCTGTTGCATTTTGGTGGTATGTAACACTCTAAAAAAGCATTGAAATTTTTTCCCTAAAAGCATTGAAACATTTTCTGTATTCAATTTTCACCCACAGAATATTAAGTGCTCTGGGGTACATTTCTGTGCTATATAACACTCAAAAAAAGGCGTTGAAAACTATTTCTGGATTCAATTACTCATCCATATAGTATTACATTCTTTGAGGTACATTTCTGTTATAACACTCCCTCAAAAACATAGAAAAATTGTTCTGGATTCAATTACTCACCAATAGAGTTTATTTGCTTTCTGGTACATCTTGGTCTTGTATAACACTCCAAAAAAGCATTGAAAATTTTTTACAAATTCAGTTACTGATCCATAGAGTATCACATGCTTTGCTGTACATTTCATTCTTTTATAACAATTCAAAAAACTATTACAAATTTTTTCTTGACTCAATTAGTCATCCATAGATTATTAGGTGGTTTTATGTTGCATTTCGGTGGTATATAACACTGCAAAAAAGGGTTGAAAAATATTTCTGGATTCAGTTTCTCACCCATAGAGTATTACGTGCTTTCTATTACATTTTGGTAGTATAAAACACTGCAAAAAAGAGTTGATTTTTTTCTAGATTCAATTACTTTTCCATAGAGTATTACAGTATAATATCCTTTTGGTTACATTTTGGTGGTATATAACACTCCAAAAAGGCATTGAAAAAAATTTCTTGACTAATTTAGTTGTCCATAGAGTATTAGGAGCTTTTTGTTACATTTTGGTAGTATATAACACTATAAATAAGATTTGAAAAATATTTCTGGATTCAGTTACTCTCCCATAGAGTATTTTATGCTTTCTGCTACATTTCTGTGCTTTATATCACTCCAAAAAAGCATTGAAAATTATTCCTGGATTCAATTACTCATCCATAGAGTATTACATACTTTGAAGTACATTTCTGTTATAACACTCCCTAAAAGCGTTGAAAAATTGTTCTGCATTCAATTACTCACCCATAGCAGTTATGCGCTTTGCGGTACATTTTGGTCTTATATAACACTCCAAAAAGCATTTAAATTTTTTTACAAATTAAATTTCTCATCTGTAGAGTATTATATTCTTTGCTGTACATTTCGTTCCTTTGTAACACTCAAAAAAAAGTCAAAATTTTTTGGGATTCAATTAGTCATCTACAGATTATTAGATGGTTTATGTTACGTTTCCGTGGTATATAACACTCTAAAAAAGCGAGTATTGCATGCTTTCTTTTACATTTTGATGGTATTTAATACTCAAAAAAGTGTTGAAAAATATTTCTGGATTCAATTACTCATCCATAGAGTATAATTTGCTTTTGGTTTCATTTTGGTGGTATATACAGTATTTTTCAGATGATAAGACACACCGGACCATAAGAAAAAAAATTAATGTGTCAAAAGGGGTCTGTCTTCCAATCCGAATTCAGCTTACCGTGGGGATCAGCATCACTGGTTTAGCGTAGTCACAGGGGGTGTTCTGTGGTCCTGCGATATTACTCCCATCCCAGACTCGTGCGGCAGATTCGGTGGTGCTCTGCAGTGCGGGGGCTGTGCTGGCATCTTGTGAAAGCCCAAAGGCCCCAGACATCCATTGCTGTGATGCGGTGGACTCCGTGGAAATGGCTGCTGGTGGTGGTGCATGCTCAGATTGAGACCTCGTCAGCGAGATCTCATCCCGAGATCTCGTCTCCCGAGATTTCAGGATGAGATCTCAATCTGAGCATGCTCCACCCCCGGTGGCCATTATCCAGGAGGCCACCACATTACAGCAATGGATGTACAGGGCCTCAGGGCTTTCACAAGATGCCGGTGCAGCCCCCGCACCGCAGAGTACCGACGAAACTGCCTCACCAGCCTGGGAAGGGAGTGTGATAATCGCCCTGCAGCGTCAGACTGCCACAGAATCACCCACTCCCGCTGCCACCACACTAGTTGTAAGTATATTCCGACTATAAAACGCACCCCCATTTTCCCCAAAAAAAATTTGGGGAAAAAGTGCATCTTATAGTCTGAAAAATATGGTAACACTCCAAAAGGCAGTGAAAAAATTTCTGGATTCATTTAGTTCTCCATAGAGTATTAGGTTCTTTCTGTTACATTTTGGTAGTATATAACACTCTAAAAAAGAGTTGAAAAATATTTCTGGATTCAATTACTCACCCTAAGAGTATTGACAAAGGCTATCCGGCCGAAACGTGCGTTGGGGGGGTACAACCAGGTAGGACCTTTACTATCGACCAGTCTGAGGTAATATTATGTAGTTTAAATTCTTTCTCTGGATGTTGACATGTTCAGTGCATAGTATGTGTGGTGGTAGGTTCCACCACAGGGGGTAATGATACCTATGGGCCTCAATATACATCATGACTGGCTGTTTGTATTACTAAGGGATGATGTAGGATTTTCTAATTTTGTATTGTTTATTGCTGTATTCACTATTATCCCTGTGGTCATATACCTGCATGTGCCCCATTTTTTGCCCATGTGCTTTTTATGGTCATATTGACTCTTATCTCACTGCTTCTTGTACCTTGGATTTATGCTAATAAAGCTATTTTTGTATTTTTGTATACATTTCTTGTATTGGACTTTTTTCGTCTTTTATATATTTGATTTAGGTGTCTACCTGTTGTGGTAGTCACCTGATCGGGGACTCAGATTGATGACGCATCCAAAGACTTCTGTAAATGCATTTTCAGTCATCTCATGCACCAATCATGATAAGGCGTCATGATCTTGATGCATCTGGGGTATTCTGCGCATGCGTGTGCACGATCAGATGACACAAACAAGGACCGTACACACAGCGGCTAGTAAGGTAATTCTCAAGTGGTGGAAGAGGGAACAACGCAAAATAAAGAAAAAAATAAATAAATAGATAAACCAATACGGTAATCAGGAGGAGTGGTAATTCTAAATAAGCCTTGAGAAAAGAGAGTTCTTTATTATATGTAAAGTAGATAAAGCAATGTAAAACAAGCGGTCATGTGATCGCCGTATCACACATCAGTAGGTAATGAAAAACAAATAGGATCAGAGACATTCGGTAATTATATCTATTAACCCCTTTCTGCCATTAGACGTACTATCCCGTCCATGTGCCCTGGGACTTAATTCCCAAGGACGGGATAGTACGTCTAATGCTGATCGCGGCCGGGTGTCAGCTGATTATCACAGCTGACATCCGGCACAATGTGTCAGGGGTGGTCACGGACCGCCCCCGACACGTTAACCCCTTGTACACCGCGATCAAACACGATCGCGGTGTACCGGGAGTTAAAGGGAAGCTTCGGCAGGGAGGGGGCTCTCTCCGTGCTTCCCTGAGCCCCCCACGGCAGCGCAATGTGCAGCGCTGCTGCGGGGGACTCTTTCCCTACAGGCCCCCGGATCCAAGATGGCGACGGGGGCCTTCGGGGGCCTGTAGGGAGCTGACTTCCTCACTGCCTGCAAATTAAAAAAAGGGTAAAAATAATTTTAAAAAAATCGCTAAATAAATTAGTAAAAAAAAAAAAAATATTCCCCAATAAATTCATTTTTTGAAAATAAAAAAAAAAAAAACAATAAAAGTACACATATTTGGTATCGCCGCGTCCGTAACGACCCGCCCTATAAAACTGTCCCATTAGTTAACCCCTTTAGCGAACCCCTTAAAAAATAAATATAAAAAACGAAGCAAAAAATAATGATTTATTATCATACCACCGAACAAAAAGTGCAATAACGCGCGATCAAAAAGACGTATATAAATATCCATGGTACCGCTGAAAATGTCATCTTGTCCCGCAAAAAAAGAGCCACCAAACAGCATCATCCGCAAAAAAATAAAAAAGTTATAGCTCGCAGAATAAAATGATGCAAAAATAATTATTTTTTATATAAAATTGTTTTCATTGCAAAAAACCGACAAAACATAAAAAAACGACCAAAATGAGGTATCGCTGTAACCGTACCGATGCAAAGAATAAAAGCGCTTTATCAAATTTACCACACGCGGAACGGTGTAAACGCACCCCCCCAAAAGAAATTCATGAAACGCTGGTTTTTGTTCATTCTGCGTCTCAAAAATCGGAATAAAAAGCGATCAAAAAATGTCACGTGCCCAAAAATGGTACCAATAAAAACGTCAACTCGTCCCGCAAAGAATAAGACCTCACATGACTCGGTGGGTCAAAATACGGAAAAATTATAGCTCTCAATATGTGGGGATGCAAAAACTATTTTTACAATAAAAAGCGTCTTTTAGCGTGCGACAGCCGCCAAACATAAAAACCGCCATAAATAGTAAATCAAACCCCCCGTTATCACCCCCTTAGTTAGGGAAAAATAATAAAATTAAAAAAAAGTATTTATTTCCATTTTCCCATTAGGGTTAGGGCTAGAGTTAGGGCTAGGGCTAGGGTTAGGGTTAGGGCTAGGGATAGGGCTCAGATTAGGGTTAGGGGTGTGTTGGGGTTAGGGTTGGAGTTATAATTGGGGGGTTTCCACTGTTTGGGCACATCAGGTGCTCTCCAAATGCAACATGGTGTCTGATCTCAATTCCAGCCAATTCTGCGTTGAAAAAGTCAAATGGTGCTCCTTCCCTTCCAAGCTCTGCCAAGCGCCCAAACAGTGTTTTACCCCCACATATAGGGTATCAGCATACTCAGGACAAATTGCAAAACAACTTTTGGGGTCCAATTTCTCCTGTTACCCTTAGGAAACTAAAAAATTGGGGGCAAAAATATCATTTTTGTGCAAAAAAATGATTTTTTTATTTTCACGCCCGGGCGTTATAAAGTTCTGTGAAGCACTTGGGGGTTGAAAGTGCTCACCACACATCTAGATAAGTTCCGTGGGGGGTCTAGTTTCCAAAATGGGGTCACTTGTGGGGAGTTCCAATAGTTTAGGTACATCAGGGGCTCTCCAAACGCACATGACACCCGCAGACCAATTCATCAAAGTCTGCATTCCAAAACGTCACTACTTCCCTTCCGAGCCCCAACGTGTGCCCATACAGTAGTTTTCTCCCACATATGAGGTATCAGTGTACTCAGGACAAATTGGACAACAACTTTTGGGGTCCAATTTCTCCTTGTACCCTTGGGAAAATGAAAAAAATTGGTGACTAAAAGATCATGTTTGTGCAAAAAATACGATTTTTGTATTTTCACGCACGGGCGTTATAAACTTCTGTGAAGCACTGAGGGGTTCAAAGTGCTCACCACACATCTAGATAAGTTCCTTGGGGGGTCTAGTTTCCAAAATGGTGTCATTTGTGGGAGGTTTCTACTGTTTTGGTACATCAGGGGCTTTCCAAACGCGACATGGTGTCCGATCTCAATTCCAGCCAAAAATGTCAAATGGCGCTGCTTCCCTTCTGAGCTCTGCCATGCGCCCAAATAGTGGTTTACCCCCACATGTGGGGTATCAGCGCACTCAGGACAAATTGCACAATATCTTTTAGGGTCCTGTTACCCTTGGAAAAATAAGAATTGAGGGTGAAAAGATCATTTTTGTGGAAAAAATATGATTTTTTAATTGTACGGCTGTATGTTATAAACTTCTGTGAAGCCCTTGTGGGTTCAAAGTTCTCACCACACATCTAGATAAGTTCCTTGGGGGGTCTAGTTTCCAAAATGGTGTCATTTGTGGGGGTTTTCTATTGTTTTGGTACATCAGGGGCTTTCCAAACGCGACATGGTGTCCGATCTCAATTCCAGCCAAAAACGTCAAAAGGCGCTGCTTCCCTTCCGAGCTCTGCCATGCGCCTAAATAGTCATTTACACCAACATATGGGGTATCAGTGTACTCAGGACAAATTGCAGAAAAACTTTTAGGGACCTATTACCCTTGGAAAAATAAAAATTGGGGGTGAAAAGATCATTTTTTTGGAAAAAATATGATTTTTTAATTGTACCGCTGTACGTTATAAACTTCTGTGAAGCCCTTGTGGGTTCAAAGTTCTCACCACATATCTAGATAAGTTCCTTGGGGGGTCTAGTTGGGGGGGTTTCCACTGTTTAGGTACATCAAGGGCTCTCCAAACACGACATGGCGTCCGATCTGAATTCCAGCCAATTTTGCATTGAAAAAGTCAAATGGCGCTCTTTCCCTGCTGAGGTCTGCCATGCGCTGAAACAGTGGTTCCCCCCACATATCAGGTATCGGCGTACTCAGGACAAATTGCACAATAACTTTTGCAGTCCACTTTCTCCTGTTACCCTTGGTAAATTAAAAAAAATTGAACCTGAAATATTTTTTTAGTGAAAAAAAGTTAAATGTTCATTTTTTTTTAAATATTCAAAAAATTCCTGTGACGCACCTAAAGGGTTAATAAACTTCTTGAATGTGGTTTTGAGAACCTTAAGGGGTGCAGTTTTTAGAATGATGTCACTTTTGGGTATTTTCTATCATATAGACCCCTCAAAGTGGCTTCAAATGTGATGTGGTCCGTAAAAATAAAATGGTGTTGCAAAAATGTGAAATCGCTGGTCAACTTTTAACCCTTATAACTTCGTAACAAAAAAAAATTTTGGTTTCAAAATTGTGCTGATGTAAAGTAAACATGTGGGAAATGTTACTTATTCAGTTTTTTGTGTGCTATATCTCTGTGATTTAAGGGCATAAAAATTCAAAGTTGAAAAATTGCGAAATTTTCAAAATTTTTGCCAAATTTCCATTTTTTTCACAAATAAACGCAAGTTATTTGAATAAAATTTTACCACTAACATGAAGTACAATATGTCACAAGAAAACATTATCAGAATCCCCGGTATCCATGGAAGCGTTTCAGAGTTATTACCTCATAAAGGGATAGTGGTCAGAATTGTAAAAATTGGCCTGGTCATTAACGTGCAAACCACCCTTGGGGCTTAAGGGGTTAAATGTGGGTGAGTGCATGTAAAAGTATATATAAAAGTATACTTAAGTCGCATATTGTATAAAAAAGTTATTGACTAATACAGAGTGTATCAAAATATAATTAAATATGTGCAAAGTGTAAAATGTGCATATGTAGATAAAAATATGTATGAAGTAAGGGATATTTAAGATAGGAAATATTATACCAATTTGCAGAAAGGAATGTGAAAAACAGAATTATAAACTTGTGTATATGTGAGGATGAAGAAAACAATACAAAAATATATTAAAACAAAAATTTTGAAAACAAAAAATAATGTATCTGAGCCAAGAGTGTACTCATGGGTCCCAATTCTTGGAGATGTACAAGGGCATGTCGCTACATCTAGGTAGGCGTTGAATGAAAAACCATTAGTGATCATGTGTTAAAAAAATATATTAAAAAAACATAAAAATACATAGGACAGTGTACCTGCCCTATTACAGAGCAGTTAGCAAAAAAAACATGTAGTGCATTGCGTTTGTAACCGAGAAAATCAGCCCTAACTTAGCCAGCCAAAAAAGAAAGAAAAAAATTATAATATGTATACACAAAAATAAAAAAATATCGTATGAAAGCAAAATATAAATTGCTCTATGTTTCGGTGTGAAACTATTGCTGTGTACAGTCCAAGGTAAGAGTATGGGCTCTTCAATGAACCTCTCACTCTCAATTGTTGAGGATGTCATTAATTTATAAATATGCTGAAAGATCTAAAGGAAAAAAGTAAAAACAAATAAAAACAACACAAAAAAGAATAGTTAAAAAGACCAACCAACACAGATGTCACAACAGACTAAGGAGGAAACGTGCCAAATACAGATTCTCTTCAATAAATATTTAAGAGGTTTAAAGAAAGGAGGCGACAATGTGTACTCGCTAAAACCAAGTGACCAACTGTGTTTCCAGTTTGAATATTCACTGCACCTTTTTCTGAGCTAGTTGTTGTTTCCAGTTGCACCCTCTTGGACCTGGTATGATATGATCAATACCTCACACATGCAAAATTGTCTCTTCACATCCATGTGTCAACCATAAATGTTGAGGTACAGGTTTTAGGTCAACACTAGTATTGGCTTCTTTTGCTGCAGTAATGTCACATACATGCTCTCTAACCCATTTCTTAAGTTCCCTTGTGGTCATACCTATATACTGTATATCTTGTTACAAGGACAGGTTGCGTAGTAGATTACTCCACTTGTACCACAATTAATTGAAGGTGTAATTTTGTAGCAAGTTGTACCTGATGAATTATAGAATTCAGAGGTATTCACAACATTGGGGCATGACACAGTACACCGATGTGTCAGAGGCTGCAGACAGTCGCACTGCATCTGGCTGCAGAAGGTCTCAGCGGTCGGCCTTGCAGACTAGTGGCCACCTCCCCCCGAACTTAATGGTGTCACCTGAGTCTGGGTGTTTATAACTCTCAACTTCCTTTTGGGAGTTGCAGGTGTTATTTTCTATTTGCCTTTCCCTGTTGAGGCTTGGAGTTGCAGTAGTCTGTTAGTGTCCTCTTTGGAGTTTGAATGACAACTGTGTTTCTCTCTGAGTCTACTCAAGCTAAGTTTCCCCTGGTTTTGTGTATCCTAGCTGTCTGTAGTGTAAGTGGGGTTTGACCAGCGTCCACCCCTTTCTTCTCTAAGCAGGGCTTTCCGCTAGGGCACGGGTGGGGAACCTCATTTACTGTCCTCGATGACCTTTCATCAGGCCCCCGGGCAGATTCTCAGGGACCGCATTCTTGGGCAGGAAGCTGTATTTTGATTGCCACCAGCTTCTTAATTTCTTCTTGCTTTGTTAGCACACACATGCAGTATTCACTATTGAACACTCAAGAGCATGCAGCGAAAGATTACATTCTGACACCAGTGCCAGAGTAAGGATGTACTTTGTGGGTGGAGTTTGTATGGCCCCCAAAGGATGGTATAAATATTCAAATGACCCTTGGCAGAAAAAAAGATTCCCCACCCCTGCGCTAGGGTCTGACAGGGACTAGGTATCCTGCTCAGCGATAGTTGTGGAACCTATTTAGGGTCTTAGAGCAGAGAGGGTGATGTTAGATCCACCTAGGGGGTCTCCACTCCCCACTTCCCTAGTGTTGAGCCCCCTTCCCCTTATACCTTTGTGTGGCACTTAGTCTGTCCTACACTGTACGTGACAACTACGCAATGACCACATGGGGAACTCCCTCATTTTGGACTGGAACCAAAAATATGTTGTTTTCTGATTTTGGTGGTGACTATGGACCAAAAGGTCTCGAAGGTTTCTAGATCTCCTATACAACGTGGCTGGGTAATCTGCAAGATGGTTACGTACTGTACTGTAGAACTTGGTTTATGTGAAATTTTGTTGGTTTGAAATAAAAAAAAAATTGGTCTGCTACAGTTGTACAAATTTGGTTGCTCAAATATTTACTATTGTTATATATACTGTAGAACTTGGTTTGTGTGAAATTTCATTGGTTTGTAATAAAATCCAAAATTGGCCTTCTACAGGTGTACAAATTTGGTCCATTGGCACTCAATCCCCAGCTGCCACTATTTCTCCCAATGTGGCCTCCCCAATTTGTACCAGCATGTGTACAGGAATGTCACCCGTGCCCTTACCAACGTAGTTACTGTGATTGTCCACTTAACAAACGACACATGAACAAGCGCTTTTGGAAAGGGAAGCTCCATTTCCCTGACAGCACACTGGGTAAGCATTGTGGAAGCTGGACGTCCCACCCTGGCATGGCACAAGTGCTACTGATACTGAGGATTGCTGGCCTTACTTCTATCAGGGTTTCTTTTATTTACCTCCTATGTAGGTACATGTGCCGACTTGGGGGTGGTCCCTTTGCGCCGCGAACAGACTGGAGACAGAAACCGATGTACGTTCAACAGGTCTTCTTTATTAGTTATCCTCCCGATGACCACAGCAACACGACAGCCTCCATACTCACAGGCCTGGGTACCTTTCACCTTCCTTCTTTCCTTTGTAGTGATGTCCCTGGCCGCTCTGTTGCTGTGGCTGCCCTAGGCCTACCACCACAGAGCTTCACCCGTCCGAGTCCATCCGTCTGGTACCCCCAGGCTTCTTCTGTCCTTCAGCTATCCTGTCAGGGCCACCCTCTGACCATCTCTTCTTGAAGTCCCCTCTGGAGCTCTTCCACTTTCCATCTTTTCCTCCTTCAGTCTCTTCCTCTGCTCAGCTCCTCCCCCTGCACTGGCTACCTTCTGGAACGCTCTCTCCCTATTTATTCCCCTCCCTGGGAATTCCCCTCTTGAGTTCCCGTAACTCCGCCCACCATGATTATTCGGTTTTCTAGCCTTTAAGCTGCTGTTAAACCCTTTCCCTACTGCTCTCTATCCCCATCTTGTGGCCAATCTCTAGTACTGCACCGTCTTCCTTTCCTGCTGTTTTTTTCTCCCTCTATTGGCCAAAGCCCAGTACTGCTCCATCTTCCAGTCTTTCTAGCAGTCTCCCCTTATGTATACACCAGTTCACATCAAGTATGTTTATGACACATCTCGCATTCACGTTCCTACGTCTGTAGTGTTGAGCATTCCGATACCGCAAATATTGGGTATCGGCCGATATTCGCGGTATCGGAATTCCGATACTGAGTTCCGATACTTTTAGCATATCGAATGCCGGAATCGGAAGTTCCCAAAATGCTATCAGCCAGTTTGATTTGATTCAGCCAATGACAATCCTCAGAAGTGTGGGCACATCCTGTTAGGCTTGTAGGCTTGTTAACTAATTGCATGGCTGTGATTGGCTGCTGAAATGATGTCATGATGCACTATAAAAGCCGCCACCGCCATTTCGGGTTCACTCTGCTGTGAATTCAGTTAGGGACAGGCTTCTGTTCAAGACTCTGAGGGCCAGTTAGAGATAGCGATTTTCAAAATAATATTGTGCTTTGCCCAGGCTACATTCTCAATCAGTGTAGCTTTCTTTTGCCTTGCAGCGCTGTTCACAGCTGTCTGCAAGGTCTGTATGAGTGCAGCTCACGCTGTGTAGTGTGTCCTGCAGCCACGTCTGGTTGTAGGCCGCTCAGCGTGCGTCACTGCCTCATACATATTTTTCTTTTATTGCTGCTCATTTTTCATTCTCCTGTGTGCAACCATCCGTATTCATATACGTTGGTTGCAAGCACTATAGTAGTAGACAGTGGAGCCTTTCTGCATCCTTTCAGTGCTAGTGCCCAGTTATCTGCACTGTTCACGGCTGTCTGAGAGGTCTCTGTGTGTGAGTGCAGCTCACGCTGTAGTGTGTCCTGCAGCTATGTCTGGTTGTAGGCCGCTCAGCGTGCATCACTGCCTCATACATATTTTTCTTTTATTGCAGCTCATTTTTCATTAATTCTCCTATTAGTGTGCATCCATTCGTATCCATCTACATTGGTTGGTTGCAAACACTATATAGGAGAAGATAGAGGAGCCTTTTTTCTGGCTTGTGTCCTGCAGCCGCAGCCAGATTAGTATTACCCTATTTTTTGGAGCCTCATCTTTTGCATTGTAGGTTACCTTCCTGCATTGTAATAGCTCCAAAAAGTTTGTGATACTATCGCTTTCAAATCTTTGGTCACATCCATTTTGTCTTTTTGAAAAAAACAAAACAAAATAAAGTTCACCAAACATTCCACTTGACAGTTGTGTAGGCCACATTAGCTCATATTAAAGTGTAGTCCACACACTTTATAAAATTAGTGTTTCTTATACCTGTTAGCAGCTGTTCAGGAATAAGCACACTAAGCCCCCTTTTGTACTTTTCTGCCTATCTTTATCAGTCTACCAAGATGAAGAAGGCAGGGAGTAAGGCAGGTGGTCTTGGGTGTGGGCTTGGGCGTGGGGATTCAGCAGGGAGAGGATGTGGGGATTCTTTGCCTGTTGCAGGCACCAGTGAGTCAGCATCCCCCAGTTTTACCAGGCAACAGTCCTTTATGCGCAGCTTTGTAGGACCTCGCCACACCCCACTACTGCCGGACGAACAAATTGAAGCCGTTGTCGGATGGATGGCAGCTAAAGCATCGACTTCAATGACTTCCACATCCTCTCAGGGCCAGAGCACTGAAGAGCAACTATCTGTCTCTTCACCACCTGCCAAATTGCCCAGGCAGTCAGAGAGCCCTGTACAGGAGCCATCACAGTCTCTACTTCTGTTCTCTGAATCTGTTGGCTTGGAAAGAGGGGGCCAGCAGGGGAAAAACTTCCTTGCCCAACCAAGGAGAAGAGACAAAGAAGACACACCAGGTACAGCAGAGTAAGAGGTACACTGTCAAAAGCCTGAGCCATTTTCATGACACCGTCCCAGCATCCTGTCTCTGATGACCAGATATTTTTGACAAGGAAGAAAGAGTTTTTAAAGGTGGTCAAGCAATATCTCGTGGACAAAACCAGCATAATCCTTAATACCTTTGCGACATTCAGATAATGGGTCTCAAAGTTGGACACCTGGCATGAATTGTCCCTTTGAGGTACTGTGCTGCCCATGGGTTTTTAGTGCCACCGGGAGGGTCAAAACAGACAGATGCCTTTGCCTGTCAACAGAAAGTGCTGATAGTCTCACTGATAAAAATCAACAAATCTTGGATTAGCCCCAACTTTTTCACACCACCAGATAACAACAGCACACAAAGTTTCTAATCTTCAACAGTTGTTGCCTTCAAGGGTCTATGGATGACTGTATGACCATACTTATAATTCTATTCTAGCTTTGCACTTTATGCAAAGCCTTTATGAGGGTAGGAGTACACCAACTAAACGTTCAAATTTCAAAACATTTTAATGAGGACCACAAGTTGTTGCCTTCAAGGGTCTATGGATGACTTTATTACCCTCCTTATAATTTCTCATGGCTTTGTACTCTGTGCAGAGGCTTTATGAGTGTAGAAGTGCCACAAAGTTATTAATGTTTTCATAAGGCACTCCAATTAGTGCCTTCAAGGGTGTATTGATGACCCTGCTTGTAATTTTTTCCAGTGCATAGTCTTTCTGAGTCTAGGTGCACCACTATCCGAAAATTTGAACAGAATATGCATGAGGCTCGCATTTATCTCTAATCTCCTTCTTTCATCTTATTTTTTGGCAGTTCTTGCTTCCTTCATAAATTACACTGAAATTTCCAATGTTTAAATAAAAATTTCAATTTTGATTTACTTAGATTATTATTATTTTTAAATCATTTTTCAATTTTCACTTATATACAAGTCATTACACAGGAAAAAATGTTTAAGATTTTTTTCCTGTAATCTCCAATTTCTCGTCGATTTTGAATGTTTTATTGTCTGTCCTTAAAGTGAAGTAAAGTGTGGCACCATTAATTTCAGCAGCAATCTAGGAATCACAGATGCTTCCTGGAACATTCCCCATGATATTCTCCTTCCATCCAGCACTTTTTTGATCCAGTTCAACATTTTCACTGCCATCCAGACCTCCTTGTAATGTCTGCCGTAAAAATGCTCAGATTTCCCATTGACTCCCATCATACCCATTACTCAAAATGAGCATCCGAGCATTAGGAATTGCTCCATTCAAGTAATGAGCATCCAAGCATTTTAATTCTCGCTCATCTCTACTTAACTCATTAACATTTCATGTACATGGAGCCTGCTTTCCAGCACAGAAAGGGCCTATGATTCCATATTACATGGTAGAGGTTTAAAGGGAATCTGTCATCCCTGGGCAACTTTTAAGCTATTACTATGGGAATACAGGTAATAGAATGGTTAAACCAATTTTATCTGTATGCCTCATAGCTGCGATTTTGATGTTGAGAAATGCACTTTTAATTTTTTCTGTTAATGATTAGTGATGAGCAAATTTGTTCGGAAAACAATCGCCACTAAAATATTTTCAGCACTTTAGCAATGATAATGGTGGTATATCATGAGCGTTTAGCACGTGTTTGATGAGGGGAGGGGGTATGCAGATCTCAGAGGCGCGGCGTTCTTGCAAACACAGCACAGCAGTCTTTTTTTTTTTCCTAAATTTATGTGTGCACATTGGCTAGCCACAATCAGGGCGCAGGAAACACCCACAATGTCCTGACACTACGGCTTGTGTCATTGGCTGCTGAAATCACATGTCCCTCTCCATTTAAATAGTGGACATCTTGTTTTAGCGCCATTTTGACACTGTAACAGCATAGAGAGGCTACTTCTGACGCTGCCACTGTTAACAGCAACATTTTAGCTAGTTAGTTAGGCGGTTGTCAATCAGATAGTGCAGCTAGATAGTGTCTAGTGTGGCTGCAAAATTTACCTTCAGTAATGTTTTTTCTTTGGGCCATTACTGAGATCCATAGACAAAGCCAGCAGGGCACATGTCCTACAAGTAACTTGTGCACTGCTTCGATAGTGCTTCATGCATGAGTATAGCATTCTAAATAATATTTTTTCAGTAGCTAAATGTGAAAAAGCCTGCTGTATCCCACAGTTTAGCTAGTTAGATAAGTGGTTGTATATCAGTCAGATAGTGTAGCGAGCTGCTGTCCAGTGTGTCTGTTAAATTTACCTTCCAGCATTTTTTTTTTCTTTTTTGGACATTACTGAGGTCCACAGACAAAGCCAGCAGGGCATGTGTTGTGCACTGCTTCTATTGTGATCCATGCACGAGTATAGCGTTCTAATTCACATGTAGCTAGTGAAAAAATATTAAACAGCCTGCTGTATCCCACCTTGACATTTAGTTCTGTGGTGATATAAAACTGTCTGCAGAGCTAAAGCACATTTTTACAAAAATTATTATTTTTTTTTTAGTTGCAAAAAGTTAGACAACCCACCGTATCACACTTTGTCATTCTTTTGGGTTGAAATTAAGCTGTAGAGGTCTGATCCAGAGGCCACAAAAAATCCTTCTGTTCTTAACGTCAAACAGTAAAGGACCTGACTTTAAAATACTTTGTAGCATCTAGTGTGTTACAGAGGCCTGATCCATAGGACACAAAAAAGTCTTGTTATTAATGTCATACAGTAAGGAACCTGACTTTAAAATTGTTTGTAGCATAACTTTTTTGTCATACAGGCCTCATCCACACTCAAACAGTTCTTTTTTCTGTGACTAACCACCATACAGCACGCCATATTTCAACTTTGAATTTACTGTTGCTGAAATTCAGCAGTTTGCAGAGGTGGTGCAGAGTTGAAAATCTAATTTTTTGTTGCTAATACGGTGCTCCTACCACACTATCTGAGCAACATGACTGGGAAAAAGCAAGGCCATGGTGGAAGGGGAATTAGGCTTGGTGTTCAGGGTGTACATGGGGTAGGTGCTAATGTTTGTGAAAGCACTAGTGAAGCACTGTCAACATAGTAACATAGTTTTGAAGGCTGAAGGAAGATCTTATGTCCATCTAGTTCAGCCTATTTTTAGTGCAGCTGTTCTGCATTGTTGATCCTGGGGAAGGCAAAAAACCCACAGAGTAGAAGCCAATTTTCTCCATAGGGAAAAAAATTCCTTCCCCTAAGCTGGGTCAGCCATCTACCTATAATATTATGTTATTCGTAACCTTCTATACTGTTACTCACAATAAAAGCATCCATTCCTTTCTTAAATTCATTCAGTGAGTTGGCCATCACCACTTCCTCAGGGAGAGAATTCCAGAGCCTCACTGCTCTTACCGTGAAGAACCCTCTTCTATGCTTGTGCAGAAAT
Source organism: Dendrobates tinctorius (assembly GCF_039654945.1). Lineage (NCBI taxonomy): Eukaryota > Metazoa > Chordata > Amphibia > Anura > Dendrobatidae > Dendrobates > Dendrobates tinctorius. The sequence continues at coordinate 79,268 of NW_027361791.1, read as the reverse complement.
TGTCTTTCCTCCAAACGAAGAGAATGCCCCCTGGTTCTTGTCATAGTCCTTGGTGCTAGTGTTTGTGAAAGCACTAGTGAAGCACTGTCACGTCCCATGTAAAGACACATGACAAGTTATGTTACAGGACAGGCTACACTACTACCTTTCTTTGGCAGATGCACAGCGGTACACCTTATGATGCCCAGAAAGAGCATGTACTCGAGTGGATGGCAAGTGCAGCTTCAAGTGGCCTCACCTCTCCAGAGGTGGCACCAAAATTCCCCTTGCTTCCCACTGCATCCCAACTATCCAACCATTCAACTGACTGTGCAGAACCACAGATGGGTGAGTCTGAAGAGCTGTTCTCACATTCTATGCCATGTTCATCAGAAGTGTACTCAAAAGCTTCGCAGAGTCAACAGGAGGAAATCTGCACCAATGTCCAAAAATTTTTTAGCTTGGATCCGAGGCAGGAAGAAGTATGGTCTGAATGGCATCCTGACCCTCGTCATCAGACATTAACCCCTGGGGGTGAGTTGATCCTGATGAGGCTCATTTATAAGGCTCACGCGGACTGTACTGTGCTTTCAGGGCAAGAAGAGGAGGAGGGTGACTCCAATGGCGAGGAATGTAATAACACAGAGGATGATGATGAGATGTTAGATCCCAGTTGGCGTGAACATAGAGGCATACAGTGGAGTAGGTCATCTGAGGAGGAAGATGAGGAAGTTACGTGGCGTCGTATGTCGCAGAAATGTAGTGAGGCATCCACAATGAGCGATGCATCCTCAGCCACAACTGTGCCTCTGACCAGCAGCATCTGCGGGTCTGAAGCTTGCAGTGGTGGCAAGGGTTGTCTAGCCTGGGTCTTTTTTGACACTGCAAAGGATGAGCCAACTCACGTAATCTGTCAACTTTGCAAAAAAAAAAACTGAGTTGAAGTAAAAAGTGCAATAATTTGACTATTACATGTATGAACCTTCACATGCGCAATCAACATACTTTACTGTGGGAATCCCACTGTGCAAAAATGCTGACCAGTAGATCTCAACAACCATCAGCCGCCCCATCAATCACATCTGCTACTTCCTCCTCCTCTGTTATGGTACCAACTATTGAGATGCAGGTCTTCGACCGCAGAACCTCAGGATCTTTACTCCCTCTAGTCACGCTGACTGAGAGGCCGCCTTCAGCGGTAACAGAAGCGGAAATGCCTGCTGTTTTTGACCAATCCACAGTAACATCTCCGCCTGCAACTCTCTCATGGTCCAGCAGTTTGTCCAGTTCACTGTACTCTGCCCTCTCACAGCACTGCAGCCAGCCCACAGTTCCGCAGTTGTGGTCACGTAAAAGATGTTTCCTCCTACGCATTACAAAGCTAAGAGGTTGAACACCACCATCTCCAATTTTTTTGGCCATGGAAATGCTGCCTTCCCGCCTGGTAGATACAGATGGTTTCAGAAAGCTGATTTCAGACACAGTCCCCCAGTACCAATTACCCAGGCGCCATTACTTTTCTAAACAATCTGTGCCTGCACAACACCAGCATGTCGTAGACCACATCACCCGCTCCTTGACAAAATCTCTGTCTGCCAGAGTGCATTTCACCACAGACACTTGGACAAGTAAGCATGGCCAAGAGCATTACATCTTGCTGACTGGGCACTGGGTGACTCTGGGGGCTGTGGGGACAGGCACTGCTCCACAAGTTTTGGAATCCCCAAGGCTTGCAAGACAAGCATCTACATTTAACACTTCCTCCACTGCTTCTGCCTCCTCTATCTCCCCTAGGGCCATCTGTTATGATTGAGTGACCGTAGGAGGCAAAAATAGAAATGCTAGCTAAGTCCAGAAAACCAGAGAAGTTGGCAGCTATCGGATTGCAGACCCCTGAACCTATCAACACAACTAGCAGTAGCCGTGGGGGGCTCCTACGATGCCCTAGGCCCCTCGATCACAGCCGGAGGACTACATAGCCTAAAGACAGACAGGGAAATCTAAACTGCCCCAGAGCAGACCCCAAAGCAAAAGGCAGCCCCCCACATATGGCGGTGAAGCAAGAAGAAAGAACAAAACACAGACAGAAAGATAGACTGAGCAAAGATGGGGCCCACCCTAGCTTAGATAGGAAAGGACAGGAAGGCTGCTGTCTGCAATCCGTAAAAAACCCTATGAAAATAAGAGCCAACAAACTGACAGTAAAAAAGGCCCTGAAGACGCTAGGCTTCAAAAAAGCTATGTCAGTACTCAGGAATATTCCGAAGACAGAGCAACAGGCAAAAGGAGATTCAGCTCACCCCAGCAGGGAATGGCAGAATCCAGAAAAGCAAGGAAAACAAAACACTAATGCAAAAAGGCAAAGCAGAAATCTTAGCTTCAGATGAGCAGGAATAGACTGGTTTCCTAGAAGTCCACAGAGAAATCACCCACAGGCCAGAAGGGCGTCGGCAGCCTTATATCCAGTCATTAACTCCACTCAGCCAGTCATCATCATCAGCCCCAGGTGTTTGACAATTAGGCTCACTACCTTTCTTCACCAGAAGAGGGAGTTCCTTGGGCCTCAGTAGTGAAGGGGAAAATGAACTCACAACAGCCTCCACCTGCGCCTCCTTTCTCTGCCTTAATGAGAGACGTGTTCCAACAGAGCAGAGCAAACACCCACCACCTCCATACTGCGTAGCCAGAGCTCACCACAATCAGGCAGTCTTAAAATTGATATGCCTTAGAGATCACAGTCATACAGCTGAAGAGTTGTGGACAGCTCTCCAGGTTGAGTTTCATCAATGGCTGTCTCCGCTGAACCTGCATTCACGGAAGGCCGTGTCCAATAACGGTGTGATCCTGGTGGCGACCCTATGGCGAGGCAAGCTCACTCACGTGCCTTGCATGGCTCATGTCTTCAACCTGGTGGTACAGCGTTTTCTCAGCCACTATCCTGGCCTGGGTGAGCTGCTCCAGAAAGCACATAAGCTTTGTGCTCATTTCCGCCATTCGCACCCCTCTGCTCATCAACTTGCATCAATACAGAGGTCTCTGTCCATGCCAGTTAACAGGTTGATATGCAATGTGCCGACATGGTGGAATTCCACTCTGCACATGTTGCAGCGACTGTGGTAGCAGCAACAAGCCCTGACGCAGTATGTCATGTCATATATCCTGGGCCAATGCAGTACGGACGTGGGGCATATCATGTTTACAGGGTGGGCACAGATTAAGGACCTCTGCACCCTTCTGCACAGTTTTGAAGTTTTCTAAGATCGTTAGCTCTGACGGCGCCATCATCAGCATCACTATTCCAGTCATCTACATGCTGCAGCAGACTTTGAATAGCCTGCGGGAGGAGATGGTGGTCCCAGAAGAAGAGGAGGAAGCAGAGGAGGATGCCGAAGGGATAACATTGTCTCTAAGTTCAAGACTGTTGTCCCACAGGTGGGTGCCAAGGGAGGGTGGATTACTGCGATTGAGGGTGGCTGGCGATGACAGACAAACTGTTATCAAAGGTGCAATATCTGAGGAACAAATGGAGAAGGAAAAGGATAATCCTCCCCTCTCTGTTGTTCGTAGTTGGCGGGAGGGGACAGAGGAAATGAGCTTCATTGTTACCCAGGCACCAACACAGCACTGGCTTGGTCCTCATGGTAGAGCCCGACATATGAGTGCCTTCTTGCTGCACTGGGTTGCCACTTTATTAGATCCACGTTTTAAAACAAAATTTTGCCAGATGATTTCCGCCCCAGAAAGGAACCAACGAATGGTGGAGTATCAAAACACGCTTTTAAACAACCTTAAGAGAGCTTATCCCCAAGACAGCAGTGAAGCACACAGTTCGCATGGCAGCTGTAGACTTCCAACCTCCAGCCCGTCAATTCGTCAACACCAAAACATCAGCAGCAGTGGTGGAAGTGGAAGAAGCAATTTCTGTGAGTCCTTTGACACTTTTTAGACCAACTCATGCACCAGCACAACAGAGTCCAAGTCTTACACTTGGTAAATGAATGGAGAGGATGGTGGAGGAGTATCTAGAACTAAATATCAATACCATCAGGGAAGGATTGGACCCTTTCACATTTTGGTCTTCCAAAATGGATGAGTGGCCTGAGCTCACCTCACACGCCTTGGAGGTTTTATCATGTCCGGCAGCCAGCATTCTCTCAGAATGTGTCTTCAATGCTGCTGGTGTTGTCCTGATGGATAAGCGCATCTGACTGTCCCCTGAAAGTGTAGACTATCTAACTTTCATTAAGATGAACAAGTCATGGATCGCCAAGGACTTTTGCTCCCCAATCGCAGACTGTACAGACTCGGTGATATTGCATTTTTTATTGTGATGCATTAATGTAACGGAACTGCACTCTGTGATATCTTTAGTGTTGGTTCTGTGCCTGCTGTGGCTGCTGCTGGTGATGTTAACATAAATTTTTGGTAATGTGAAAAGTCATGGTTGGTCTACATCTGCTGGGTTAGCTGTAGTGAAAGATGTGTTGATCCCAATTATACTACACACGTGGTCAAAATTGTTGGTACCCGTTTAATGACAGAAAAACCCACAATGGTGACAGAAATAACTTGAATCTGACAAAATTAATAATAAATCTAAAATCTACGAAAATGAACAAATGAAAGTCAGACTTTGTTTTTCAACCATGCTTCCACAGAATGTAAAAAAAAATAAAACTCATGAAATAGGCCTGGACAGAAATGATGGTACCCCTGGAAATAATGTGACAAAAGGGACATGTTAAATCAAGGTGTGTCAATTAATTAGCATCACAGGTGTCTGCAATCTTGGAACAAGTGAGTGGACCTGTTTAGAGGGCTACAGATACTCACTGTGCTGTTTGGTGACATGGTGTGTATCACACTCAACATGAACCAGAGGAAGCGAAGGAAAGAGTTGTCTCAGGAGATTAGAAAGAAAATTATAGACAAACATTTTAAAAGTTATAAGACCATCTCCAAGCAGCTTGATGTTCCCTTAGATGAGAGTCAGTGGGTGGGAATTATCATATCTTTACTCAGGGAAGGTCCACAGTCTTGGGCTTTTTCCTTACCCCCGACCGCCCCGGAGAGAGTGTCTGTGGATAGGTTTTTAGACACCCTAAGACTAATTTATGATGAACCTGACCAGGTCAGATTGGCAGAGGACACGATCATGGGTCTCTCTCAGGGGAAGCTCTCTGCCGAGTGGTACTTCTCAGCATTTAGGAGATGGTCCCCTGAAGTATCCTGGAACGTCTCAACGCTCAGGTGCCAATTTCAGAGGGGACTAACTGATCATCTAAAGGATGCTCTGGCTCTTCATCCTTCATGAGTTGGTGCCTCAAGCTGAACCCATGGAGGTGGGAGTCACCACCTTCAAGGAGAGGGAGAGGGGATGGGAAGGCAAGCTCTGCTTTTACTGTGGGCATTGGAAGAAGGTCTGTCCCTCTTGTTCTTCGACCTCCAAGGTGTCAGGAAATGCCTAAGTATGGGTAACTGTAGAGGAGGCTACCCAGACTCTCAGCTACATTTTTCCTCATTTCTTAAAGTATTGCTTAAAGTGGAACTTGGTGTTAGGAACTGTTTTGCGCCCACTTCAGCTTTTGTGGACTGTGAGTCGTCGATAAACCTGATTGACTCTAAATTGGTGGCCAATTGCAAGTTAGTGACAGTTAGGTTGGAAATACTCATGAATGTTGAGCCACTGATTCTACACCCCTCAATAAGGACGGTATCCATTTTGTCTCTGAAGAATTTATTCTCAAGGTGGGGGCTGTACACCAGGAGCGCATTTCATGTTTTATTTTGGACAATCTTACTGCGGGGTTGGTGTTGGGGTTTCCCTGGTTGCAACTACACAATCCAGTTATTGATTGGGAGTCCCGGAATATTGTGAAATGGGGACCTAATTGTTCCAATGATTGCCTTGTTTCTGTATCTGTGTCATTCGTCAGTCTGGAGGGTATTCTGGAGTATCTGAAGGACTTCGAGGATGTTTTCTCCGAAAAGGAGGTTGAGGTTTTACCACTACATCACCCCTTTGATTGTAGTATTGACCTTGTTCCTAATGTTAAGTTGCCCAAGGCCCGTTTATACAATCTCTCTGGTGCAAAGCAAAATGCTATGAGAGAATATATCTCCAAGAGTCTTCGTAAAGGACACATTCGCCCTTCTGTTTCTCCCGTGGCGGCGGGGTTCTTTTTTTGTAAAGAAAAAGGACGGTGGTTTGCACCAATGCCTCGATTTTTGAGCGTTAAATAAGATAACTGTGAGGAATACATACCCTCTCTCACTTGTTCCTGATTTATACAACCAATTGTCTGGGGCCAAATCGTTTTCCAAGTTGGATGTCCGGGGGGGCATATAACTTTATCTGGTTATGGGAGGGGGATGAGTGGAAAACTGCATTTCTCACATCTGAGAGGCTATTTGAATATGTGGTTATGCCTTTCGGTCTGACTAAAGCGCCGGGAGTTTTCCAGAACTTTATTAACCATGTTTTTGCTGACTTTATTGGGTGTTTTATTGTGGTTTATCTGGACGATATTTTAATCTATTCACTGGATAAACAGAATCACATGGGTCACCTTCGTGTTGTTCTCCAGAGGCTCCGGGAGAACTCCCTATTTGCTAAACTAGAAAAGTGTTCATTTTTTGTTCAGGAACACTCCTTTCTGGGGTTCATTCTGTCTGCCAAGGGGTTCTGTATGGACCCTAGGAAGGTTCAGGCCATTGTTGATTGGATTCAACCCAGAGATCTGAACGGTCTGCAATGCTTCCTGGCGTTTGCCAATTATTATCGGAAGTTCATAAGGGGGTACTTTCAGGTAGTCAAGCCCCTCACGGATTTAACTAAAAATGGGGCTAATATCAAGAGTTGGTCAGCCTCAGCCATTGTGGCGTTCTCTTTGCTAAAGAAATGTTTTATGTCCGCCCCTGTGTTGATTCAGCCAGATCCGTCTGAACCGTTTATTGTTGAGGTGGATGCCTCAGAGGTGGGGGTGGGGACGGTGTTGTCCCAAGGACCCGCCACTTTAACCAATTTAAGACCTTGTGCTTTCCTTTCTAATAAGTTCTCGCCTGCAGAAAGATATTATGATGTGGGGAACTGGGAGCTTCTGGCCATTAAATTGGCATTTGAGGAATGGAGGCATTTTTTGGAGGGAGCAGTTCACCAAATCACTGTAATTATGGACCACAAAAGTTTGGCTTACATTGAGTCTGCTAAGAGGTTGACTCCTAGGAAGGCAAGATGGTCACTTTTTTCATGATTCCAATTCTCTATCACCTTTCGGCTGGGTTCTAAAAATGTCAAGGCGGATGCTTTATCTCGTAGTCTGGACCCAATATCTCCTCCTGAACCTCCTTCCTCCATTCTTCAACATGGGGTGCATTGTGGCTGGGATTTCCACTGTGTTGGAGCAGGAGATTCATGAAGCTCAGTCTCTTGCTCCTCCATCCAGGCCTGTTAATAAGCTTTTTGTGCCTGTTCAGTTTTGTCTCAGAGTGCTCCAGGAGTTCCACGACTCGGCCCTGAGTGGGCATCCTGGAATCTCAGCCACCCAAAAAGCCATCGCTAGGTTGTTTTGGTGGTCGTCTTTGTCCTTGGGTGTTGTGAGGTTTGTGTCTACCTGTGTGGTATGTGCTCGTGCCAAAAACTCCCATAACCGGCTGGCCGGGAAATTGGTGCCTTTGCCGATTCCACATAAACCATGGACTCATCTGTCCATGGATTTTATCACAGATCTTCCTTCTTCTAATGGTAATACTGTCATCTGGGTGGTTGTGGACAGATTTAGTAAGCAGGCGCATTTTGTGCCTTTGACAGCCTTGCGCAATGCTGAAATTTTATCTAGATTGTTTGTGGAACATGTGATACGGTTGCATGGTGTTCCTTTGAGTGTGGTCTCGGATAGGGGGTGCAGTTTGTGTCCAAGTTTTGGAGGGCATTTTGTAAATGGTTGGGTATTTGTTTGACTTTTTCATCCGCTTACCATCCAGAGACTAATGGTCAAACTGAGAGGACCAATCAGTCTCTGGAACAAATTTTGCAATGTCTGACCGCTGTCCGGCAGGATGATTGGTGTTCTTCTTTAACTTTGGTGGAATTTGCATTTAACAACCGCATTAATCAGTCCACAGGCACCTTCCCGCTTTTCTGCAATTATGGTTTTCAATCTCATTTTGGGGAATTTTCTCGATTACATTCAGGGTGTCCGGGGCAGATTTGGCTATGCGGCGGTTGGGGGAGGTGTGGAAGGAGGTCCAGAAGAACATTGGGGAGGCTCAAGGCCAATATAAATTTTTCTTGGCAAAAGACGGTCTGTGGGGCCTGTAGGGTAGGGGATAAGGTTTGGTTATCTACCAAGAATATTAGACTTAAGGTTCCTTCTGCGAAATTGGGGCCTAAGTTCATGGGTCCTTATAAGATTATGGAAGTGGTCAATCCTGTGGCTTCCTGTTTGCATTTCCCATTGTCTCTACAGATCCCCAACGTATTCCATAAAACCCTTTTGAAACCGTTGGGGTCTTCCTTTGAGGGGGTCATCATCTTCCCCGCCACCGGTCTCGGTGGATAGCCAAGATAAGTATGACGTGAAACTGATTGTTGACTCTAGGATGGTCCTTCGTTCTCTTCAATATCTTGGTTACGGTCCTGAGGACTGGTCATGGGTTCCGGATCACCTGCTTTCTTGGCTAGTAGTGGTGCGAGGAAGCTCGTGTATTTCGTGAAGCCACACAAGGAGTAAATCAATAATGAAAAAGTTTCCAGCTTCCAAATATACAAAAATGTATTCAAGGCATAAGAACAAGGATAAACGGACATGCCCCATCATAGCGGAAAGACAAAGCAACGCATATTGAACAATATGTTCTTATGTTCTTTTTCACGGCTGGCAACTGATGTCAGTGAGCCAATCATTTGAGCCACCCCGCCACGCCAAGGCAATCTCATATGGGGCAGTCCTACTCTATGTTTTTTATATTCGCTGAGCCTTTATCTACGCTCACTTCTTCTGGCTCCATGGGAGTGATTTAGTAATGTTTCAGGTACAGATTGCATTCAATATGGTCTTGCTTTTAATGCATTTAGGAGACCGTAATGGCTCAGCGAATATAAAAAACGTAGAGTAGGACTGCCCCATATGAGATTGCCTTGGCGCGGTGGGGTGGCTCAAATGATTGATCAATTTTTTGCCAAATATCTAATTTTGAATACAGTTAGAAATTAATATGTGCATATGCACTTTATGTATTGCGTTCTTACCATAAGCAGCGTTGGCTTCTCCCCTTTTTTGCTTGATGTTGGTTTGTGGCTGAACACCACTGTTGCCATGCGCGCTGGGTTATGTTCGCCATTTTTTCTGTGTTCACTGTGATGGATCTAGGCTGCTGTGCACACACAGCAGCCCTGCCCTGCCCCAAGCTCTATTTAATTGTGCACCTGTATCTGCACCTGTGCCACCCTTCATCTGTGTTTGCTGGTCAGGTGAGTGTGGAGGTTAAGCCTGAGATGTCTATATCCAGACCTGGTTGGCCTTTATCTATGCTCACTTCTTCTGGCTCCATGAGAGTGATTCAGTAATGTTTCAGGTACAGATTGTATTCAATATGGTCTTGCTTTTAATGCATTTAGGAGACTGTAATGGCTCAGCGAATATAAAAAACATAGAGTAGGACTGCCCCATATGAGATTGCCTTGGCACGGCGGGGTGGCTCAAATGATTGATCAATTTTTTGCCAAATATCTAATTTTGAATACAGTTAGAAATTAATATGTGCATATGCACTTTATGTATTGCGTTCTGACCATAATGTTAGGAACGGTGGAACGCACTAAATAAAAATAAATAATAAAGTGCCTTCACCTCTCGGGGTCCACCGTGCAGTAGATGTTACACCACTGCAAGGTAATGACAGACAAGCAATATGGCGGTATAATGGCACAACTTCTCAGGATGGTGGTGCACAAGTAGGATCCCAAACCATATACATGTGCAAACTGACTTGGCACACACACGTTGAGCACACTCCACTGGGCAAATGACGTGTGTGTGCCAAGTCAGTTTGCACATGTATATGGTTTGGGATCCTACTTGTGCACCACCATCCTGAGAAGTTGTGCCAACGGTGTTTATATCACAGCTACAAAGCAGGCGCAATGTGGGACGCTAGCGCAGATGTGCGGTGTGCACAGTGGCCTAAGGCTTGCCACTGACTGGTGCTGACTGCTGAACTAATTCCCTATCCACATGAGTAATATCAGAGGAAAGGGGTTTCTTAATAAGTCAGTCACCATAATCATACATCCGTCACCATTCACACATAGCAAGTATAGTCTATACTAGCGCATGGCCGAACGGTCATGAGCGCTTTTTATAGCCGTGCGGGACCTTCCAGATCTCCGAGATGGACCAATGAGATCTGGAGCAGGACCTGGGCACATGACTCCCGATCTCCAATGGGAGATCGTCTCATGTGCATGCCCAGTATGAGCACAGAGGAACTTAGTCTCTGGAGTGGTCTGCTGCAAAGTAATCTTCTCTGCAGTAGATAGACAGCAGGAGACCGCAGAATGTGAGGCTCTGGATTCCTGTAGAGCAGAAGCAGAAACCTGACGCCTAACACATAAGCAGCGCTGGCTTCTCCCCTTTTTTGTTTGTGTCCTTTGCTGTCTGCCCGTATTTGTATTTGCCCCATTCCCTACCTCTGACTTAGTGCTTTCTGTGTGACTGTTCCCCGCAGTGTATGACCCGGCTTGACTTCTGACGTGCCTATCCGTCTCTCATTCCGGTTTTGGATTGTTCTGTCTGGATCTGACCTTTGGCGTGTTTCTGGCTGTGCTTTCGTCTCGTCCTCTTGTTACCGCACTCTCGACTGGCTTTTTGACCTCTGGCTTGTTTCAGATTTTGCTCCTGCCTTCCCCTCTGATGCTGCATTCCTGGCTGTTGCTGACTTGGCTTATACAACCTCTCTACTGCCCCCTAGCAGTGTTTTCTCAGCTCTACAGGTCTTCGGTTGAGGTGAACTTCTGTTACCTCCCTTCCACGCCCTCTTGTGGTTGTCCCTGTATTGCACGACATTGGGTCTTCTTCATGTGTGTTGCCTGTAGCAGTAGGCCTCCACGACCATCAGGCCTCCACTTCTTCGGGCTCAACTACTTGTGTTACTATCCTGAAATTTGTCTGACAATGGTAATCTATAAAACTGATATTTGTTCCACGTGAGTGTGGCTCAGCATGAAAGCTGGTAGAGGTGTTACATGTGGTATCAGGCCTCCCAGCAAAGTGGCCCTACACCAATCCCTCACCTACCTCGTCTTACAGTGACATTCAATTGAAAGCTGTAAATGTTGTCCCAGACCCCGATACCTCATGCCTGGCTGATAGCTGCAGTGCCATGCTAAAATCTGTACTGTGGGTGAATTGAGGCCACTTTCCTGGGGTCTGTCCATCATTTCATGTGTTTTGGCAGCATTTGGCGCTGTTATAAGGTGATGTGCATGCGTTTGTTTGCCTCCCATTGAGGTGAATAGCATTTGGTTATGTTCGGTGAATATTCGACAAATTAATTGGCGAAAATTGCAAATTTGGCGAATGTAATCCAAACCAAACTTTGAAATATTCGCTGCTTTCTATTAATGATTTCTTCCAGGCTCCCGGACATGCTGTGCCTGGAAGAAATACCTGTCTCTTCACTTCATTATAATAGCACCACCCTCCCATGCACGTCACACAGACCTGTGAAATGCAGTTGCGGTGCTGTAATCCTGCGCGAGCGTCGTGCACTCGCGAGGTTATGGGTGTCTTAACTGTACTTCTATGGGAAGTGTGTTCATCTTCTGCGCAGACAAGTCTCTGCTACTGTGCAGCGACTCGCCAGTGCTCGCACAGAATCAGGGTGAAGACACTGCCCATAGAAGTGCAAATAAGGCACCCATAACCGCATGAGTGCCCAGTGCATGCGCCACAACTGCATGTCACAGATCATTGTGACGTGCATGGGAGTGGGATGGTATTTTAATGAAGAGAGGAGGCAAGGATTTCTTCCAGGCACCAGACATCGCAGAGCCTGGAAGCATTCATTAACATAAAACATTAAAATAGCATTTTTCAATATTCTCTTTTACAATTCTTGAGATCGATATATTATAAATCCATAATACCGTCAAGCGCATGAATTTCTGTACTGTATAACAAATTTTATGGAGCAGTGATATGATTTATAAAGACATAAACAGATGTAAAAGTATGTCATGATCTCAGTAGTGATAACAATAATGCCTTCCTGACGGCCACAGAACATCACTCCTCTACTTTCTAAGCATTTTGTTTCCTGTTTTATGGAAGAGCAACAAATTACTAATGCAAGAACTGACCTTTCATATAATGAGTCCAAACGTCTTCAGATTCTCACAGACATCTCAAATTCTCAATACTTTGCACACTACAGTTGACATTAGTAATTAAAGGGTATATGAATTTGAGGTTTGACATCTACTTAAAGAGTACTCGTCATTTTCATTTTTATGACATAAATCAATCGTACATGTAAAAATAAGTAACTTTGTAACATATTTCATCACAGAAATTTGCTTTTTTTCTGTCAGGACTGATAAGGCCTGTTTCACATTACAGTTTTTTGACGTCAGTCAAGATCTGACATCGCGGCGGTTGAGGGATCCGCTATAAATGTATCAATATGGATGCCAGCGGATGGTACGGATCCGGTTTTTGACGGATCCGCTATACTAATTTTTATACGGATCTGTCAAAAAACGGATCCGTACCATCCGCTGGCATCCGTTTTTTGCATCCGTTGGATCCGTTTTTTGACTGATCCGTTTTCCACACCTCCAAAATGGGATGCTCTCAAATATGATTTGCTTTTGGAAACTGCTCCCAAACGTGATTGGATCCTGGAAACTAGGGGAAAAATATATCTAGGGTCTTTGAACACAATATCTTTGAAAGGTTGTAGAGCTAGTGGCAGAGATGGAAGGAGTAATATTAATAGCATCTGTGTGGATTTTGATTTTGAGTGCAATCGTTTGGCAATTATTGCTCGGCAAAAGGAGGAAACAAGACTGCGAATCCTGCGTTGGAGAAAGAAGAGACAGCAGTGGATTCATCCTATAAATGCACAGAGATTGACCCTTGGAGTAGTTTCTACACATTATCTGGAATTGAAGGATAACCCGGACAAGTTCTTCAATTATGTTCGGATGAGACAGGACCTGTTTGAGATTTTGGTGGAGCAAGTTGGAGCACAAATCCAGAGAAGGGACATGTACTTGCGCTTTTCGATATCACCGGTTGAGCGTTTGATGGTGACCCTTCGGTAAGTTATCTTTTTTTAAAAAGTGTTCTGATTCTGCAGATTTTTATTGTCATGTTCTTGCTTGTAGTTTGTATTAAATTTATTTTTTCCCTTTTTTAACAGATTCCTGGCAACTGGAGAATCCTTCACCTCCCTCCATTACCAGTTCCAGCTTGGGATCTCTACAATATCTGGGATAGTCCAACAGACCTGCCGGGCATTGTCTAAAGGAGGAGTACATCCCACAGCCAACACAGGAAAGTTGGCTTGAGATAGCAGAAAACTTTAAAGAAATCTGTCAGTTCCCTAATTGTGTTGGTGCAGTGGATGGGAAGCATATAAGGATTGAAACCCATTGGATCCAGATCTGAATATTTCAACTGTAAGAATTTGCTCTCAATTGTATTGATGGCAATAGCTGACTCAAAATGCAAGTTTATTGCGGTCGACATTGGTGCGTATGGTCGATCCAATGATTCTCAGGTGTTCAAGATGTCCGCAATGAGTCGTCGTTTGTATGATGAAAATTTTGATTTCCCACCTCCAAGACCACTCCCTGGAACAACAGGCCCACCAATGCCATTTGTGTGTGTTGGTGATGACACATTTCAACTGTCAAAACATCTTCTGAAGCCATATGGAAGTCATGGATTGACACACAGGAAAAAAATCTTTAACTATCGATTGACAAGAGCGCGAAGAGTGGTGGAGTGCGCTTTTGGGATTTTAACATCAAAATGGAGAGTGCTCTTAACTGCCATAAAAATGAAAACTGAGACTATGAATGAGGTGGAAAAGGCGTGTGTCATCCTGCACAATTTTGTAATTTCAAAGGAACCGGTTTCCATTGAAGAAAATGTTTGTGAAACCACCTTGTGGGATTATCACCAGACAAGTGTTCGGACTACAGTGTCAGTAACAAAAATGAGGGACATATTTGCTGATTATTTTGCATCACCGGAAGGAAGAGTTGACTGGCAAGATGACAAGGTATAATATTTTGTATTTATTTTTTTATGTTATACTAAGGTTCCTTTTTTGTCTAACAAAAACTTTTGTAATTTTTCCTTTCTTCTTTCATAGTTTTGATACCTTTACAGCAATTTTGTGTAATAAAAGTGTGGTGTTTTTTCCATGTACACCACCGGTGTACCTTGAACCTTTCAATACCTTTAACAAAATGTTTGTGTATTTTTACCTGTACACCACCGGTGTACCTTGAACCTTTCAGCACCTTTACTAAAAAATGTTTGTGTATTTTTACTTGTACACCACCAGTGTACCTTGAACCTTTGAGTACCTTTACCCAAGAATGTTTGTGTATTTTTACCTGTACACCACCGGTGTACCTTGAACCTTTTACTACCTTTACCCAAGAATGTTTGTGTATTTTTACATGTACACCACCGGTGTACCTTGAACCTTTTAGTACCTTTACCCAAGAATGTTTGTGTATTTTTACCTGTACACCACCGGTGTACCTTGAACCTTTCAGTACCTTTACCAAAAAATGTTTGTGTATTTTTACCTGTACACCACCAGTGTACCTTGAACCTTTCAGTACCTTTACCAAAAAATGTTTGTGCATTTTTACCTGTACACCACCGGTGTACCTTGAACCTTTCAGTACCTTTACCAAAGAATGTTTGTGTATACCTGTAAAACATTTTTGTAGTCACTAGAGATTGCATGCTGCGATTGGCACGGACCGTAGTATACGGATGAGAAATATACGGCTGGTGCGAGGTACCCCATAGAGAATCATTTGTCCGTGTCTAATGCGTGCTTTTAACGCCTCTCACTCGTCCGTATTCCTCTCTAGTGTGACCCCGGCCTTACACGTATACCCACACTTAAAGTTACCTGGTTTTACAATGATACTACAGACATTTTTTTGGAGACGGTTTTTATTTATTTATTTTTTTTGTTTCATTTTTTTTTTTTAAAGTAGAAGCTACTATGCTCTTTATTTTAAATGCCACAGTACATGGAAAAAAATAAAAAATGCTGAACACATGCTACAGTTACACCACATACAATACCACAGTTACACCACATACAATACACACATAACACACAATCACAACACATTTGGAAATATTCAAATAAAATTACAATAGTATGAAAATAAAATGCAGTACACATGCAACAACAGAAAACAAGTAAAGTATGAAAAAAATGCACAATAAAAATACACGCACACAAACATGCAACACTGGGAGACCACACACACAGGCAGGCAAGCAGGCAGACCACACACACACAGGCAGGCCACACACACACAGGCAGATCATACACACACACACACACACAGGTAGGCAGACCACACACACAGGCAGGCCACACACACACAGGCAGACCATACACACACACACGTAGGCAGGCAGACCACACACAGGCAGGCCACACACACACACGCAGACCACACACACACAGGCAGACCATACACACACACACACACAAGCCCCGCACAAATAGGTTTATACTCACACTTGCGGACTCTTTGCTGGCAGGCTGTTGGTGCTGGCACTGGCAGGCGTCTCTGTCCTGGCTTGGTGGTGGCAGGACTCTTGGTGCTGGGCAGGTGCTGGCAGGCCTCTTGCTCCTGACTTGTGGTGGCACTGACAGGTCTCTCGGTGCTGGGCAAGTGATGACAGGCACTTCCTCTCTTCCTCTCTTTATCTTGCTGCTGGTGCCGGATGTCTGGGCCCAATGAGTGATTAGCCCACCTTATATAGTTTTAGGACTGTCCGGAAAAGTATCTTTTTTTCTGAGCATGCTCAGTGCGAAAAAGTGGATTCCGCTAAATGGCGGATCCCGGCAGATCTGTCACTCATAGGCGGCCATTCTATCAAATGGTGGATGATGGCGGATCCGCCATGATCCGCCATTTCGGCGCAGACAAAAAACATTACAAAGTCCGTCAACTCCAGACAGCGGACGCCAAAACTCTGGCGGATCGCCAAATAGCAGACATAACAGACGACCATCTGCCACAATCCGCCAGTAATGTAATTCAATGGGAAAAAACGGAAGATCCGCCAAAAAAGCGGATCCACCATTTTAAAAAATTGGTGGATTTTGACTGACGTTGAAAAACTGAAGTGGCCTAATTCATTTTTAAAATGATCAATTTACAGATAAAAATCATTATTCAGTGAAGAAGACACATTTCTACATTACTGAGATGGGATATGGCAGTTAGGACTGATACAATTCTATGTATAAAGGAGGGAGTAGTTCTACCTATAGCTCCTTACTTCACCCCCCAACTCCTTCTGCATAGAATCTTATCAGGATCAACTGTCATTTCCTATCTAAATAATGGGAGGCCTTTTAACGGCGGCAATTAAGGATACTTATGCCTCAGCGTCGCTTTTTAACGGTGATGAGAAATAAGTGTATAGCACCCCTCAGCGTCGTAATTGCTCCGGAGTCACCCCTGCCCGCGGTGTCTTCTTCCAGGAAGAAAATGGTGGACACATGTGCAGTGCGCCTGCTAAGATCTGCCGGCCCGCACCTGACAACAATATGAAATTTTTCCTATCAGTTCATTTTGATCACTGTGAGAGACCCAATCACAGTGACCAAAATAAAAATAATAGTAAATCAACCCCCCCTTTATCACCCCCTTAGTTAGGTAAAAATAATAAATTTAAAAAATGTATTTATTTCCATTTTTCCATTAGGGTTAGAGTTGCGCTAAAGTTAGGGTTGAGCTAAAGTTAGTGTTAGGGTTGGGTTAGGGTTGGGGCTAAGGTTAGGGTTGGGCTCAAGTAGGGTTGAGATAAAGTTAGGGTTGGGCTAGGGTTAGGTTTATGGTTGGGATTAGTGTTAGGGGTGTGTTAGGGTTAGGCTTGTGGTTGGGGCTACGGTAATTATTAGGGATAGGGGTGGAGTAGAATTGGGGGGATTCCACTATTTTTTAGGTTCATCAGGTAGCCTCACACGCGACATGACGCCACCATTGATTCCAGCCAATTTTGCATTCACAGCCAAACGGTGCTCCCATGCGCCCAAACAGTGGCTTTCCCGCACATACGGGGTATTGGCGTACTCAGGAAAAATTGCACAACAAATTTTGTTGTCCATTTTCTTCTGACACCCTTGTAAAAATAAAAAAATTGATTTCAAAGTAATTTTTTTGTGAAAAAAGTTAAATGTTCATTTTTTAATTCCACATTGCTTTAGTTCTCGTGAAGCACCTGAAGGGTTAATAAACTTCTTGAATGTGGTTTTGCGCACCTTAAGGCGTGGAATTTTTAGAATGATGTCAATTTTGGGTATTTTCTGTCCCAAAAAAATGATTTTGTAAATTTTGTTGGAAAAATTAGAAATTGCTGGTCAACTTTTAACCCTTATAGCGTCCTAACAAAAAGAAATTATGTTTTCAAAATTGTGCTGATGTAAAATTGACATGTGGAAAATGTTATTTATTAACTATTTTGTGTGACAGCACTCTCTGATTAAAGAGTACAGAAATTAAGTTTTAAAATTGCAAAATTTTCAAAATTTTTGAAAATTTCCATTTTTTATAAATAAACACAAGTTATATCAAAGAAATGTTACCACTAACATGAAGTACAATATGTCACGAAAAAACATTCTCAGAATCAGTGGGTTACATTGAAGCGTTCTAGAGCTATAACTTCAAAAAGTGACAGTGGTCAGAATTGTAAAAATTGGTTTGGTCACTAAGGGGTTAATATAATGAAAACTATAAACACTTCTTTATTTAAAAACATTCTTACTTTTTGGAACTTTTTCCACAGTTGCCTAAAACTTTTGCACAGTACTGTGTGTCCAGGCAAGGTATTAGCACCAGCTCATTTTATATATGTTTGTAATGTGAATATGTATATTGTTAGGCATCAGGTTCCTGTCGCTGCATAACAGGAATCTCGAGCCTTGCCTTCAGCAGTCTCCCATTCCTTTCCAGCTGCAGAGGAGGCTGCTCAGCAGACTCATCAAGCCCAGCACTCTGCTCAGACTAGCACTGTGGGTTTGGTTGCTGCTGCCACCTCTGGTCCAGCTATAGCAACGCATGCTAGTCAGCAGCGAGCTACTCCAGGGACTAAGTCCTCCTTTCGGTCCACTGAGCATGCCAGTGGGATGGTCTCTCATTGGAGATCGGAGGTCACATGCTCAGGTCCTTCTCCAGCTCGGATTGGACCATCAGGAAGGTCCCGGAAGGATGCTGCTATAAAAGTTTCACATGGCCGCTCGGCCATGTGCTCGTATAGACAGTATTTTGTAGTTGTGTGTGTGAAGATGGATGAATGCGTTCTAGTGACTGACTCATTAAGACTCCCTCCCTCTGGTTGTGCATGTGCATAGGGTATTGGAGATAAGTCAGCACCTACAGGTGGCATTGCCTATGTGCCATGGTGCCTCCAGTCCTCTGCACTACACTTAGCGTCTAACTGTGCCATCCAGCACAAGGCACTACTATACTGCATCAAGCAGCAACCGCCAATGCAGCGCTGTGCGCAATACTTGCGCTTTCCTAGCCCTAAGATTGGGTGGTTAGTGGCATCTGCCAGAGCGGTGCTGTGCGCACTAGGTGCGCTATATCTTCCTTTCAGTTTTCTCCTGGCACCGCAGTTGCGGCGCCAAGTGCTAGTGGTCTAGAAAGACTCTAACCCAGCATCTTTGGGGCTGAGTCCTGAAACTGCACACTAGCGCTCACTCCACCGAGTCCTGTGGAGTTAACAGGTTCCGGCATCTGTTACTGCAACTCTGTGAAGTAACAGAGTTCGCTCCCGTACACACCGGGTCAGCGGTTTCCCGCCGGTGTTTAATTAGTACTCTGCCATTACCTAGCAGCAGTATACCATCTCTGCACGGTGGACCCCGGGTTGCGATCGCACTTTCTCATATTTTATATTTAGTGCGATCCGCAACCCTAGCATATATGCAGGTGGGTTTTATGGAGGAGCAGACACAAGTCCTGCATAGGGGCCTTTTACCATCAGTGTCTGCCCTGTTCTTAGGTCTATATAAATTCCCTAAAACCCAAATATTCACTTTTATCAAGTTAGATGTCCCAAGTGGCAGCCATAAGCAAATCATTCCGTTTTCACCATCTTACTCCCTATGGGAACTTCAGGCATCAATCACGATGATGGACAGAGAAGATAGCCTGCTCTACTTTATATTCCAAAGCTCCACATTTCATTGTAAGATCTCACTGTCGTTCTTGCCGCTGCTGTATGCTTTTGCAGTGCAATGATTTTTGTAGGAAACGTGTGTGATATGGATATTTTATCACTTATTTTCATGACATGGTAGCTTATTTGCACATTAAGCAAAATTAATATTGATTCTAAGGTTTCTATATAATTGTTAAAAAGGGAACTAGGACACCAGGTGAGTGTGAGTATCACAAGCATGATCTGGCAGCCATTTTGTTCTGTGGCTTTGAGCCCAAGCAAGAAAGCATGAAGGCCATTCCTGGCAGGAGTTAGCTATCTCTGAGGGGAATGGAGAGCACGAACATGCTCTGGCAGAGGTACAAATCCATGGACTACGGCCCAGAAAATTATAGGGAAAGTAACATTTGTTTGCCAGCATATCTCGTTAGATTCTTATCCTTGAAAGAATAAAATATGACTATATACAGTAAAGCATACCTGTGTTTTGTGAGTACATTTCAAAAGTTTATAATATTAAAGTTGAGAACCAAAAAAAGCCCATAAAGTAGATTGCATTCATACTATATCCAGTCCCAGATCTTTAGACACCTGTAAAAACGGCCATATGCACAGCATAGAAAATGCACCCATAAAGTTTTACTAGTTTTAAGTTATATCATAAGTTGCTTCTAAACATTTGCAACTTAAAAAAATTAGCAAATAAAGCCAATCATCTATGAAAGCTATCTATAATTCATAGAGGACTTGTAAACACATCATTAGCTTGTAGTGTTATAACGTACAGCTGAGTCTATACTATCTAGAAGTATTCATATACAGTTGAAACCAGAAGTTTACTTACACTATATAAAAAGACACCTATGCTTGTTTTTCTCAATATCTGACATGAAATCAGAATAAATCTTTCCCGTTATCATAATTATTAATATTTGCCAAATGCCAGAATAATGAGAGAGAGAATGTTTTAAGGAATTTTTATTACTTACTGCAAAGTCAAAAGTTTACATACACTTCATTACAATTTGGTACCATTACCATTAAACTGAATGACTTGAGTCAAATGTTTGGGCTATCCTTTACACAAGCTTCTCACAATAGTTGGTCAGAATTTAGGTCCATTCATCCAGTAAAAACTGGTGTAACTGATCCAGGTTTGTAGGTCGCCTTGTTCGCACCTGCCTTTTCAACTTTGCTTTAAACTTTCAATATGATTGAGATCAGGGCTTTGTGATGGTCACTCCAAAACATTGACTTTGCTATCCTTAAGCCACATTGTTGCCATTTTGGCAGTATGCTTCGGGTCATTGTCCATTTAGAAGACCCATTTCCACCTAAGCTTTAACTTTCTGGCTGATGTTTTGAGATGTTGCTTCAGTATTGCCACATAATCTTCTTTTCCCATGATGCCATCTATTTTGTGACGTGTACCAGTCCCTCCTTCAGCAAAACAACCCTACAACATGATGCTGCTACCCCTGTGCTTCACAGTTGGGATGGTGTTCTTAGGGTACCGTTACACTTAGCGATGCACCAGCGATCCCGACAATGATATGGATCGCTGGTGCATCGCTAAGTGGTTGCTAGTGAGCTGCCACACAGGCAGATCTCACCAGCGACATCGCAGGGGTCGCTACTTACCTGTCAGACGCGGCGATCCTGACGTCCTCCCGCCCGCGTCCACGCGTCGCTCGTCGGCGCCACAGGAAGCCCAGCAGGAAGTGCCCGACGAGAAATGGTCCAGGACGTTCTCGCGCGACCAGCGATGAGCAGCGGGGGAGCCGGTCGGAGGTAAGCATCAGACATAGCGGTATCGCTAGCAATATCGCTGCTACGTCACAAAATCGGTGACGTTACAGCGATATTGCTAGCGATATCGCTATGTGTAACGGGGGGGCTTTAGGCTTCCAAGCATCTCCCTTTTTCCACCAAATATAACGATGGCCACTATGCCCAAAAAGTTAAATTTTAGTTTCATTGGACCACAGGACATGTCTACAAAAATTAAGGTATTTGTTCCTGTGTGCATTTGCAAACATTAATCTGGCTTTTTTATGCTTCTTTAGAAGTGATGGCTTCTTTCTGGCAGCGTGGCCTTTCAGCCCATGTTGATACAGTACTCGTTTCACTGTGGATATTGACACAATCTTACCAGCTTCCAACATCATCTTCACAAGGTCTTTTGCTTTTGTCCTTGGGTTGATATGCACATGTTGGACCAAAGCATGTTCATCTCTGGGACGCAGAACCCGTCTCCTTCCTGAGCGGTATGATGGCTGGACATACCCATCTTGTTTGTACTTGCGTATCATTGATTGCACAGATGAACGAGGCACCTTCAGGTATTTTTAAATTGTACCCAAGGATGAGCCAGACTTGTGCAAGTCCACAATTCTCTTCCTGATATCTTGGCTGATTACTTGTGACTTTTCCTTTGCTACACAAAGAAGCAATGTGTTTCTGGTGTGCACTAAAATACATCCAGAGGTGTGTCTCTAATTAACTCAGATGTTGCCAAAAAAACAGAAGCTTCCAAACACATGACATCATCATATGGGCAGTCCTGAATTGTTTAAATGCATAGTTATCTTAGTGTATGTAAATTTTTGACTTTGCAGTAAGTAATAAAAATGTCATAAAACATTCTCTCTCTCAATATTCTGGCATTTGGCAAATATTAATAATTATGGTAATGCTAATTGGCCTAAAACAGAAAAGGTTTATTTTGCTTTCATGCCAGATATTGAGGAAAAACATGCATGTGTGTATTTTTATATAATATATGTAAACTTCTGGTTTCAGCTGTAGTATGCCCAGAATGGGGAACACCACATAGAGGAGATTGAATTGCAATGTTTCAAATCATTCTTTCCCTAGTTTTAATTATGGTCAAATTTTTGACAGTGACATCTTATTCACACAGCAATTTTCTCACAAACACAAAATAATTAGCTGTTTCCCACCTTTTTGGCAGATGAGTCCTTTTTTACCATCTGTTTTCTCTCATAAGCAAAAAAAAAAGGAGCTTGGAGGGTTCTTAAAAATTTCCTCGCAACAAGTAAGTGAAAAATGGACAATATCCAGATGCCATCCTTATCTGCATAATGGTTCAGAGTAGGACATGAGTGCGTTTTCTTTTTTTTTTTCAGGACCATTGGTGAAAATATAAAGTTGTCAATGTGCTGTCAGTGAAAATAACCTACAGCACATGGATGAATGGATGACAGACACTGACATGTCAATAAAGCTTGGCATGATGTATTCAAAGGAATTGCAAATGACCTAGAAGCAGTTTCAAAATTATATATACTTATAATCATAAAGGATCATGGATCAGAATGCGATGTGACAAGACTTCGGATCTCTCTCGTATAAATGTTATTCTATGGGGCTAAGCACATGTGCAATTTTTTGTTCGGGCAGAGTCATCTTTCCGAGGAAAAAATAACAGCATACATGATTTGCATCCGATATTTGGCTCGCACTCAGCCGTCCAAGTCAATGAGTCTACAGAAAAGAATTGGCCTGGACAAGGAAGACATCTGAGTGCAGTCCAATTTTCAGATAGAATAGAGAAGATGGAGAATTTTTTTCCCCACTTTCTCCCCATCTGAGGATATCGGGTCACACTATGGTCTCATTCTCAAACTGTTATCAGAGTACGATTACCATCATAATCGGTCTAATTCTCTCAGATGATAGAAAATAATGTTGTGTGACCCTAGCCTAAGGCTGGGGCTACAATGGCAGATTGACGGATTTCGTCACTACATTGTCACTAGTGATGAGCGAGCGCTAAAATGCCCGGGTGCTCATTGCTTGGGTCGAAATTAGAATGCTTGGGTGCTCGACCTGAGCAATGAGCCCAATGTAAGTCTATGGGAAACCTGAGCTTTTTTGCCGCGACTCCCCCGGAGGTCTTTTGAGGGTCTAAAACCTGTGGAAATCTATGGAAAAAGTGCTAAAAATGACATGGGAACATCATGGGGAAGACCCCTGGAAGCATTTCTGACTCCCAGGTCACTGCTGTGAACAATGTTGCTTTTGTAAATTTAGCAGAAAATGTGTGTATGTCTGCGGGTGTTTGCGTGTGTGTGCGGCTGTTTGCGTGTGTGTGCAGCTGTCTGCATGTGTGCGGCTGTCTGCGCGTGTGTGGCTATCTGCGGGTGTCTGCAGGTGTGTGCGGGTGTCTGTGTGTGCGGTAACCAGGGGTGAGCCTAGCCTCTCTGCCGCCTGAGGCGAACTGCACAACGGCGACCCCCCCAGTAAATTTTTAAAATCGGTAGAAATTAATCTGGTTCATACAGATTTATGTCTACCCTGTAAAAATTTGTATAATAGTGGACATATTAATTTAGAGAAATAGAGAAAAGATGTCTGAACACAAGGATGTCAGCGCCATCACTGCACATACATTAACCACACAGAGGAATCCAGAAGAGGGATCATTAATGGCAATGGCAGGCCTGGCACAACATACAGTACACCACATATCCCTACATACAGTATTATGGGCACCGCATAGTCCTCCATACAGAATTATGGGCACCGCATAGTCCTCCATACAGAATTATGGGCACCATGTAGTCCTCCATACAGAATTATGGGCACCATGTAGTCCTCCATACAGAATTATGGGCACCATGTAGTCCTCCATACAGAATTATGGGCACCATATATCCCTCCATGCAGAATTATGGGCACCACATAGTCCTCTATACAGTATTATGAGCACCACATAATCCTCCATACAGTATTATGGGCACCACATAGTCCTCCATACTGCATTATTGGCACCACGTAGTGCTCCATACAGTATTATTGGCACCACGCAGTCCTCCATATAGTATTAGCACCACATAGTGCTCCATACAGTATTATGGAGACTACATATTCCTCCATACAGTATTATGGGCACCACACAGTGCTCCATACAGTATTATGGGCACCACATAGTCCTCCGTACAGTGTTATGGGCACCATATAACCCTCCATACAGTATTTGAGCACCATATAACCCTCCATACAGTATTTATGAGCACCATACAGTATTCTAGGCACCAGATAGTCGTCCATGCAGTATTATGGGCACCACATAGTCTTCAATACAGTATTATGGGCACCACATAGTCCTCCATACAGTGTTATGGGCACCATTTAACCATCCATACAGTATTATGGGCACCACATATTCCTCCATACAGTATAATGGGCCCACATAATGCTCCATGCAGTATAATGGGCCCCATATATTTCTCCATACAGTATAATGGCCCCATATCTTACTCCATACACTATCATGGGGCCCAAATATTACATCATACAGTATAATGGGCCCTATATAATACTCCATACATAAAAAATCATCAAATACTCACTTCTCCCTGTACCCCACTGTTTCTCCTCAGCGTATTCTGACCCTTTGCTCTGCTCGGCACAAAGGATGTACTGTAGTGATGTAATTGTGCCCTCTGAGCTAAGACGTCAGAGCTCAGACACAGAGGGGGAATGATGGGAGAGGGAGCATCTGCGGATGGCTCCCTCACTCATTATTGTTTTCAACTGTGTTGGTACTGGCACTGGGGCCCCACGACTTACGAGCCCCATAGCATGCCATGTCCCCGACGGCGGGTGGTGATGTCAGCCTTGATACGTGTCATAACTGAGCACCACCAAATATTAACCAGTGGGTGAAATGCTTTTAGGACACACACCCTTAAATCAAAGGGATTTATAAAAAGAAAATAATCAGCACACCGATTAAATAATGGATCTGAAGCGTTGCCACATGGGCTAATAAAGAGTACGCCACTTTCCACAACTAGTCGGAGTGCTTCTTATTTTCATATATATAGACACACTTAGGGTAGTTATTTATATTTACACCATGTATACAGGACAGGAGGAGTATACACAACGTACACAGCTCCACAATATATACCGTGGTAAGGAATATAAAGTGGAGCTGTGTATATACTATATAGTGTAGAGATGTGCCAGTGTATATAGCGTGGATTCTATACTACATACACAGAAATAAACTATATGAACAGCTCTATACTATATACACACACACAACTCTACATTATAATTAAGACAGTATTATACTATATTATGATGCATACATCACATAGGAGACACACATACACTCACTGGCCACTTTATTAGGTACACCATGCTAGTAAGGGGTTGGACCCCCTTTTGCCTTCAGAACTGCCTCAATTCTTCGTGGCAGAGATTCAACAAGGTGCTGGAAGCATTCCTCAGAGATTTTGGACCATATTGACATGATGGCATCACACAGTTGGCGCAGATTTGTCGGCTGCACATCCCTGATGCGAATCTCCCGTTCCACCACATCCCAAAGATGCTCTATTGGATTGAGATCTGGTGACTGAGGAGGCCATTTGAGTACAGTAAACTCATTGTCATGTTCAAGAAACCAATCTGAGATGATTCGAGCTTTATGACATGGCGCATTATCCTGCTGAAAGTAGCCATCAGATGTTGGGTACATTGTGGTCATAAAGGGATGGACATGGTCAGCAACAATACTCAGGTAGGCTGTGGCGTTGCAACGATGCTCAATTGGTACCAAGGGGCCCAAAGAGTGCCCAGAAAAAATTCCCCACACCATGACACCACCACCACCAGCCTGAACCGTTGATACAAGGCAGGATGGATCCATGCTTTCATGTTGTTTACGCCAAATTCTGACCCTACCATCCGAATGTCGCAGCAGAAATCGAGACTCATCAGACCAGGCAACGTTTTTCCAATCTTCTACTGTCCAATTTCGATGAGCTTGTGCAAATTGTAGCCTCAGTTTCCTGTTCTTAGCTGAGAGGAGTGGTACCCAGTGTGGTCTTCTGCTGCTGTAGCCCATCTGCCTCAAAGTTCGACGCACTGTGCGTTCAGAGATGCTCTTCTGCCTACCTTGGTTGTAACGGGTGGCAATTTGAGTCACTGTTGCCTTTCTATCAGCTCGAACCAGTCTGCCCATTCTCCTTTGACCTCTGGCATCAACATGGCATTTCCGGCCACAGAACTGCCGCTCACTGGATTTTTTTTCTTTTTCGGACCATTCTCTGTAAACCCTAGAGATGGTTGTGCGTGAAAATCCCAGTAGATCAGCAGTTTCTGAAATTCTCAGACCAGCCCTTCTGGCACCAACAATCATGCCACGTTCAAAGGCACTCAAATCACCTTTCTTCCCCATACTGATGCTCGGTTTGAACTGCAGGAGATTGTCTTGACCATGTCTACATGCCTAAATGCACTGAGTTGCCGCCATGTGATTGGCTGATTAGAAATTAAGTCTTAACACACAGTTGGACAGGTGTACCTAATAAAGTGGCCAGTGAGTGTATATATCATATAGGAGACACCGCAACTGCTGAATATATATATCACATTGAGACTACTGTATATACATTATATAGGTGATACTGCTGTATATAACTGCAGTATCACTTATATATTGTATATACAAGAGTCAATATACATTAGACAGGTCAAACTGCAAATGCTGTATATACTCTAGGTGATACTGTGTATACAGTGTATAGTCGCAGTATATATACACATCAGTATCACCTATATAATATAGACTGCTGTACATACATTATATAGGTGATACAGTGATTATATACAGCAGTATCACCTATATATTGTACATACAGCAGTCTATACACATTATACAAGTCAAACTGCAAATGCTGTATATACATAAAAAAGTTTTCATTTGGTACTCACCTGAGATGGGGGGAGGATGAGGTGGGTCCACTGTCCAGCCAGCGTCGGAGGTGCTGAGGACTTGTAGCGAATGCCAGCTGGGGATTGGTGAGGAGAACGCTGTTCTCTGATGCTTGTACCGGCCAGCGTTAGACAGAGTGAGGCTCAGGCGGGTGTCTTTTGCGTGCTGCGGCGGCGGCCTTTTCAAACTTCTGCACAGGACCTGGTACGTACGCTCCCGTTTGCCTGCACTGACCAGGGCCGCAGACGAGCGCAGAACGAGCTAGGGCTGCCCTCAGGTGGGCCGCAGTGGCCCTGGTCAGTGCCTGCACCAAGAGAGCATGCGTACCAGGGCCTGTACAGAAGATTTAAAGGGCCAGTTGCCCATTTTGTAACTCGGAGCCGTCGGTAGCCGGATCCACGTTATCTGACTGCCCTGAGGCCAACTGCTCAACTGGCCTCATTATAGGTGTGCCCCTGACTATATGAGGACTATGGGGGTGCATTATGCAATATGGAGGACTGTGGGATACATTATTGTTGTGAGTTCATTTTCCCCTTCACCATTGAGGTCTGATGAACTCCCTCTTCTGGTGAAGGAAGGTAGTGAGGCTGATTACCAAGCACCTGGGCAGGATGATGATGACTGGGTGACGGGAATTACTGACTGGATATAAGGCAGCCGACGCTCTTCTGCCTTGCTGGTGATCTCTCTGAGGGATTCTAGGAGACCAGTCTGATTCCTGCTCCTCAAAAGCTAAGTTTTCTGCTCTACCTTTTGCATTTGTGTTTTGGTTTTGTTTTGCATTGTTTTCCTTGATTTCTGCCATTCCCTGCTGGGGTGAGCTGAATTCCTTTTTGCTCTGTCTTCAGAAAACACCTGAGTACTGATATAGTCTTTTTGAGGGCTTTTTTCTCTATCAGCTGTTGGCTCTTGTTTTGATAGGGTTTTGGCGGATTACAGGCAGCAGCTTTTCTATCCTGTCCTATCTAGTTTGCTTGGGCCCCATCATTTGCTCAGCCTATCTTTCTATCTGTGTGAGTGTTTTTTCATCTTGCTTCATCGTCATTATATATTGGGGGTTGCCTTTTACTTTGGGGTCTGCTCTGGGGCAGTTTAGATTTCCCTTTCTGTCTTTAGGCTATGTAGTTTTCCGGCTGTGATCGAGGGGTCTAGGGCACCGTAGGAACCCCCCATGGCTACTGCTAGTTGTTGTTGATAGGTTCAGGGGTCTGCAATCCGATAGCTGCCAACTTCTCTGGTTTTCTGGACTTAGCTAGCATTTCTGTTTTTGCCTCCTACGGTGACTCATTCATAACACATTATACTATATTGAACACTATGGGGCGTGTAATATACTCCATGGAGGTGAAGCGAGGCTCATCCCTCGCCATGTCCATGGCACAGCAGCAGGCACACAGCCCTGGCAGCCATTAGCAGACAAATGGCAGCTATATTGTGGATGTCGGAGAGCGGGGCCACATACTGGACAGGTGCCCAGTCAGATACAGGGGGTAATACCTAATAGAACAGGCAGTGGGCAGCATGCCACATGCTGGGAGTTGTTGTGCTGATCAGCAGGAGAATCTCTGGGCACAGATCCCACAGACTTGGATAGAACAGCAACAGTGCTCCATCACTGCTTATAGGCAGGAGTCCACGACGAGGACTCCACATCTGCACTGCAGACACGACACTGCGCTGTTCCCGGCTTACACCAATGTGTGACCGCGGGAATGGATGGGGCAGAGCAGCATCTCGGACACTGAGGGGGCTATCCGCATAACCAGAGGTCGCACCGGTCAAGATAAGGAGCTGTAGACGAAGACACAGAGATCCAGTGAGGAAGTCTTCTTTCTCTGGCTGCCACAATTTTCCAAGCGAGTTCAGAGGACATGGGCCGGGTCTGATTCTTCATCAGAACAGTGGCCGAGGTACCGCCATTTTCCATGCTAGTTCGGA
Source organism: Dendrobates tinctorius (assembly GCF_039654945.1). Lineage (NCBI taxonomy): Eukaryota > Metazoa > Chordata > Amphibia > Anura > Dendrobatidae > Dendrobates > Dendrobates tinctorius. The sequence continues at coordinate 50,138 of NW_027361791.1, read as the reverse complement.
GGACATGGGCCGGGTCTGATTCTTCATCAGAACAGTGGCCGAGGTACCAGCGGAGTCCATAGCCTGAGTATTCTGTGACGGAGTCAGCTTTCGCTGAGTCGTTTTCTTTAGAGTGGACCCTCTGGGTCGTGGCACCCACCCACCGAGGCCGAGCTAACCTTGTTAGGAACCACCCCCTATAAAGGGAGTGTCAGGGGCAAGACCAAGGGGGTGAGCCACCACGACTGCTGGAACCAGACAGCCAACTCAGGTAGACACTACGTGTGAGTGTCAAACGACAAGGGAAGTGCTGGAAACAAGACAAGACGTGAGTTCACGGTATCTTCATTAAGGCAAACTCAGGGTAACATCAGGTGCAAGACGTGATAACACAGGGAAAACACAGCAAGGTGCGTGCGAGGGCACGCCAAAATCCATGGCATGGTACGTGCTAGGTGGCATGCCTGGGTACAGGCAAGGGCACAGTGACATCGGACTCCGGAAAGCAGGCAATGATCGACAGGGTCATCAGGTTCCGGAGCTCTGATGGCGATCGGTTAGGATCCGGGCATCTGGCAAGGAAACCAGGGTTCAGGCAAGGAGGCATGACAGATCTCCAGACGTGGTGCATGTTAGGGAACACGCCAGGGTCCAAGGCAAAGTTCAAGGCAGGGTGCATGCTAGGGACACGCCAGGGTCCAAGGCAAGGTGCAAGGCAGGGTTCAACACACTAGGCATGGTGCATGTATAAGGGACACGCCAGGGTTCAAGGTCCAAGGTCCTGGGTGCACTAAGAAAGCTGCCAGGATTCAAGATTCAAGGTCCTGCGTGTGCCTGGGGCACACCAGGGGTACAGTACAAAGAATGGTCCTGGCCGTGCTAGGAGGCACGCCAGGGTACAAGGTCAGCGGCAGGTCCCACACATGCTAGAGAACATGTTGGGCTTTGAAGTTCAGGACAGATGTCCTGCGTGTGCAGAGGGGCACACCAGGGTCAGGGATCAAGACAAAGAGCAGAGCACAGAGCAAGGTACAAGCAAGACAAAGATTCAAGACAGGTCATGGAACTCAGAACACGACAGAGAGACTAGGTTCATGACAGAGCAAGGAAAGAGAAAGACTTGTGCAAGAGTAGCACGAAAACGCGCAGTGCGAGAAACAGCGTGAGTGCAAGGGAGCACGGGAAACACGACTGGGGCACCGGCAGGCGGTACCGGCTGGAGGCACAGGCAGGCGGGCACGACTAGAGGTGGCACGGCTGAGGCACAGAAAGGCAGAAACCACAATAGCACTGGCCCACGAGCACGGCTGAGGCACAGACAGGCGGGCATGACTAAAGCGGCACGGCTGAGGCACAAACAGGCGGTCAGGGGCCGACCAGACGCGTGCAAGAGGGCCCGCAGCCACAAGGCAGGGCTAGGCAAAGGTACAGGACAGAGACGCATGCGAAACAGCAAGGCAAAGCCTGGTACAAGAGGTGCAGGAGTGCACGAAAAACGGAGACTAGACACAGAGTTCAAGACATGGTCCTGCGCATGCAGAGGGCACGCCAGGGCCCGGGTTCAGGACAGAGACCGGAACGTAGGCAGTAGCACAGAGCCGGGTACAAGAGAAGAGAAGCGGAGCGTATGCTAGAGCCCAGAGCCGGGTACAGAGACATAGAACTAGCAGCGGAGCGTAGGCCAAAGCCCAGAGTCTGGTCAAGGCAGAGCCTTGAGACTAGTCAGGGAGTGTGCTAGAGAGCACCATAGCAGAGACATAGAGCAGAGTACAGAGCTAGCAGCGGAACGTAGGCCGAAGCCCAGAGCTGGGTCAAGGCAGAGCCTTGAGACTAGTCAGGGAGTGTGCTAGAGAGCACCATAGCAGAGACATAGAGCAGAGTACAGAGCTAGCAGCGAAACGTAGGCCGAAGCCCAGAGCCGGGTCAAGGCGGGGCCTTGAGACTAGACACGGGACATAGGACGAACAACAAGGCAAAGAAGAGCTGAGGCAAGACATAGCGAAACAGGCAAAGGTAGAGAACATAGGAAGTACTACAAGTCAAAGAATAGCTAAGGCGAGACACAGCAAAACAGGCTAAGGCAGAAAACAGAGGAAGTACTACAAGTCTAAGAATAGCTTAGGCAACACAAGGCGAATCAGACTAAGGCAGAGAACAGAGAAAATACTACAAGTCAGAGCATAACAAGGACAAAACACGGCACGAGAGACAACACAAGACATGGCACGGGACAAGAGGCAGAATACAAGCACAGAGCGTGTGCAGAGACGCACTACAGGGCAGAGTGCAGGGGCACAGAATACAGGGAGCGACCCAACAGACCAAGCAGCCATGCAGGGAAGCAACACAATACTCAGGCTCTGACCATAGGAAGGGGCGGTCTGATATAGGGCATTAGCACCTGCACTTCCGGGTCAGACCAGGGGAGGACTTCCGGTTCAGGTCCTCCAGGATCATAGAGAGGATCACATGGTAGAGTCCTCCAAGACCATAGAGAGGACCACATGGTAGAGTCCTCCAGGACCAAAGAGGGGAACATGGGAAAGGTCACATGATCAGGGTCTCCAGGAACAAAGAGAGGATTGCTGCAGGCAGAGCAGAGACAGCTGGTCACACAGCTGGTCACACAGCAACGGCGTGTAGCCATGAGGTAAAACACACATGCGCACTAGCAATGGCAGGCAGCCATGAGATGAGGAGCGCGTGCATACTGCTCCAGGCATCCTGCTGCACAACAGCCACGAGGCCCGTGTGCACACTGCTCCAGGGATCCTGCAGCATAAGACATAATGGGCATGATAGTTCGGTGCGCGTGCACACTGCTCCAGGAGTCATGCGGCATACCAGACATGGCGGGCATGACAGTTCGGTGCGCATGCACACTGCTCCAGGGTTCATGCGGCACAACAGACCTGGCGGGCATGACAGTTCTGTGCGCGTGCACACTGCTCCAGGGTTCATGCGGCATAACAGACATGGCGGGCATGACAGCAGGACTGTGCCGGGCTGTGCGGGGACTGTGCCGGGCTGTGCGGGCAGTGTGGGACTGTGTGGACTGTGCCAAATATTGCGAGGCAAGTAGTGAAATTTACTCACCAGGATTCATGTACCGCGAGTACCGCATTACTCTCCGAGTACCGAATCCTAACGAGTATACTCGCTCACCCCTGCGAAGGGCCCAAACAATCTGTACCTACTTTACTTTCTATAAATCTGCCTACTGGCATGCCTGTATAGACTGGCCACGTGTTACCTGTTAACACCTTGGGAACTGTGACAGATACAGTATATGAGTACGGGCTCACCTGCACAACAGTTTAAAATCTTACAATTATCTCTGTCCAGCAACCAAATATCCCTTTCCATCCCGATGTGACTTCATTGAACTCAAAGGAATAGACAATCTTCAAATCTATCAAAAATACCCAGTTATCCAACTGTGACTACTATTTAGCTGTACACAAAGTCTCTAAAAGTTAAACCATTATCCCCTACTATAATGTTCCTCAGAAACTCTTTCCTGAAACAAAAAGAAGTTCAAATTTTGTATAAAGTCCATTGCATGCCTTGTCGACACCTTGGCATGGATTAGGATTCTTAATTATGGAAAAAACAGGAAACGTGGCAGCAAATCCGGAAGTTCCGGAAGCTGATTTTGGCTGTTTCAGACCATGTTTATTGCCAAAATCAGCTTCCGGAACTTCCAACATTCCAACAACAACATTTTGGTGTCAAAATACTCAAGGCTGCAATAGAGCCTGCAGTTAGATAATTGCCTATCAATCTAACTGCAGGCTCTATTGCAGCCTTGAGTATTTTGATACCAAAATCTTGTAAGGTGCATGCACGGTTACTCACTACTGCGTGGGCCTTAGTTTTCTTACCAACTTAGTTCTCCTCCGGACAAACAATTGGCGTATACGGACGGATGCTGGGGCCCTCCAGCAGGTGAACAGTACCATTGATGATTGTGACTTAACTCCTTAGTGGCATCCAACATCTCTCACACTTGATCCCAGCCTTTTCTGTCTCTCAGCAGCGTCTCTGTCAGAAATCTTCTCACATCTGAATGAGCTCTAGTCGCGGGCACGATCGGCTCCATTGTGCCGCTGCTCTGGTCTTAGTGGGATGTATTCACCAGAGAATGGAGAATCTCATTGGATTCCCTTTCAATATGTCCTCTCCCTGATCTCAATAACTGCAGACTGCCCTTAAGATGGCCGCACTTCCTCTTCCTGTATTTCACATCATTTCAGATTGCAGCTCCACCTCTGACTTTCGGTAATGTTTAGGCAACAGCAATATCTTGTGACTGAATAAAAACATTGCTGCAAAGAATCAAATCTATTTACAAGTGGTGTAGTATTATACTGATGTGGACACAGGAAAGCACATTTAAACCACCCTGGTGAGCCGAGACACATCTCACAGCACAATACATGTGATTGAGGTCACATTGCAAACTTGAGGGTACTATCACCCCAACAAGAAAGTCACAAAACTGTGACTTGTTTATTACAGTTTCAGTACCCTTTAGGTCGCAATGTGGCCCCATTCATTTGTATTGCATTGAGATGTAGTAGTGACAACAAGCGTACTTTGGTCACTATGTAGCCCCAGCCTTATGATTACAAATTCATTAATTGTGGTAGACATTCTCTTTAAGAAATAAATGAGTCCAAACTACTTCATTGAATTAAGGGCTTTACCTGTTTTGCTGCCCACACCTCTATTTGCCATGTGAGCAGACATAGTATTACCTTAATGCACAATTGGAGCCACAATGTCTAGTCCCTTCATAAAGTAACAGACTGTAACAATGACCCAATTAACACCTTGGCAGGAACCATTTGTTTTCTTAAACTAGTAGACAATTTTTGTACATTAAAAAATGTCATTTGAAAGCGACTAGTATTAAACACATTTTTACAGTATTCTTAGGAAGTCGGATAGATTAACCATAGTGCATGAAGTCCATTATTTTAGGCAATATGTGTTACAGAGAAAAGAGAGTAATTTTCACTTTTAAAAATATCTTGCTTACAGAAACTGAAAAAATGACCATCTTATGAGTCAATGGCACTGATAAAGCCATTCTTCGTTCTCTTCAGTGTCATAGACTTGAAAGGAGCAGCAGGATTCATTTAACTCAATTCAATTCAAATGAGCTTAATTGGCAGGACTAAGTACATATTAGCATTGCCAAAGCAAATTGTAAAAATAGGGGGATGGGAGATAGGGGGGGCATATAGAAGTCCAGGATATATTGGGCTCCTTTTAGAGGATTGGGGCATGTCCAGGGTGCGGTATAGGAGTCCATGACATATCAGTCTCCTCTTAAGGGGGTTTTACACATAGCGATATCACTAACAATATCGCTAAAGCATCACCGATTTGGTGACGCAGCAGCGATATCACTAGCGATATCGCTTTGTGTGATACTTACCTCCGACCGGCTCCCCCGCTGTCCATCGCTGATCGCGCGAAATCGCACAGCTCCATTTCTTGTCGGGCGCTTCCTGCTGGCGCCGACGAGCGACGCGTGGATGTGGAAGGAGGACGTCAGGATCGCTGCGTCTGAAAGGTAAGTATCATCCGCTGTATCGCTGCTGCATCGCTGTGAGATCTTCCTGTGTGGAAGCTCACTATCGATCATTTAGCGATGCACCAGCGATCCTGACCGGGTCATATCGCTGGTTGGGATCGCTGGTGCATCGCTAAATGTAAAGGGGCCTTTAGTCTGGGGATAGGGACATGTCCAGGGTGGGGTATAGAAGTCTATGACATATCAGCCTCCTCTTAGTTTGTGGCAGGCACTGACATATTCTGCTGCTATGGCCGCTGCACTTCCCTCTTCCCCCAGTATTATCGGCAGTTTCTCTTTCTCTCTTTCTCTGGGGCCAGTTTGTAGGTTCTGGTATATCGTCAATTTCTGGAATTTGTTTATGTCATTTCTCCAGTTGCTGAGATATTCCTCTTTGACTTTTGTACTTTCTTCCAGATTTCGCCTTTTGCCAGGCCATGTAGGTTGATGGCATGGCCAGGCTGGCTTTGGGTACTTTGTGTTGGAAGACTTCCTGGGGCTTCCTGGTGTAGGAAGGCTTTGTGATGGTAGGATCTGGGACTACTACTTTGTAGAAGAGCCATGAAAGACAGCACCTTCTTCTGGATTGCGAGGTGTAGTGGGAATCTGCCCAGCTCTGCTCGGCAGGTGCTGTTTGATGTGCTCTGATGGACTTGGAGAAGATGCTTGCAGAACTCTAGGTGGAATATTTCAGTTGGCCCAGTGTAAGGAGAAGACCTGGACCAGGCCTACCTACTCTGTAACAGATCCAGAACTGTCAGGGCTGCCACCCAGGTTTCACGGGGAAAAGCTTAAGGCTTCAGACCGACCTCTGCACCTAGGAGTAGGGGGCGTGGCTAAGATAAAAGGGCCACAGCACACGGGAAATCAGATAGTTGCCTTGAGAACATACAGCGCGCAGAAGGACAGTGTCAGGGCTTCTGCGGAAAAGCCAACTGCCAGAGCAGGCCTAAACCAGCAGAGGCTAAAAGCTGCTAACAGCTGCTAACTGTGGTTATTGGCAAGTGCCGATGTCCGAACATGACCAAGCGAAGACGGCCTTCATACTACCTATGGGCCTGTATGAGTTTAATAGAATGCTGTTCGGACTGGCAAACGCTCCTGGAACTTTTCAGCAACTGATGGAGAGGTGCTTGGGTCACCTGAATTTTGAAGCCACTTTGATCTATCTAGATGATATAATTGTCTATGCCACCACGTTCAAAGAACAACTGCAGCATTTGGAGCAAGTACTGAGCCGGCTCCAGAGACATGGACTGAAGGTAAAACCGTCCAAGTGCCATTTGTTCCGAACCCAAATCGAATACCTAGGACTTGTGGTCTCTCCGGAAGGAGTATGTCCGGTCCATGAAACAATTGCAGCAGTGCAAGATTCGCCCACCCCGAAGACTGTCAAGGATGTCTGGGCTTTTCTGGGAATAACCGGGTACTATCAATGGTTCATGAAAGACTTCACTCGCATCGTGAATCCGTTATTAGAGCTGCTGAAAGGAGCTCCTTCAGCAGCCAAAAAACAGGAAATCCAGTGGGGAGAAAGGCAGGAGAAAGCATTTCAAGCCTTGAAAGTGACTTTAACAGAAGCACCCGTCCTGGCCTACGCTGACTTCTCTTGGCCCTTCATTCAACATACTGATGGAAGCTTGCATGAGCTAGGAACTGTGTTGTCGCAGGTTCAGGACGGGAAGGAGCGAGTGATTGCTTACGAGAGTCATTCTCTTCATGAATCTGAATGGAATCCAGTCAACTACAGTTCGTTCAAGTTGGAGCTGCTGGCGTTAGTGTGGGCTATGACAGAAGTTTGTGGAATACCTGTCGGGGTCTGAAGTTCTGGTGCACACCGACAACAACCCACTGGACCACCTGGAAAACTCCAAGATAGGGCCCCTGGAACAACGGTGGGTGGCAAGAGTGGCTAAATACAGGTTTAAGATCCCCTACAGAAGGGGAGCTGAAAACATTCACGCGGATGCATTGTCTAGAGTGACACATGAGAAGCCTGGTCCTAGCCGAGACAAAGAACTTGAGCCTGAAGAGGTTCCTGGGTTCTGGGGTCCTGCCAGGACATTGACAGCCACGCAGGAACAGGTACAAGCGGAGCCCAAGGAAAATGTATTGGGACAGCCTCGGGATGAGTGGGTGCGGATTCAACAGGAAGATGGAGAGCTTGCACAAATTCTGCAGTGGGTGGCCCGCAAACATCTGCCTAGCAAGAATGAGAGGCCCTACAAATTCTTTGACAAAGGGAGAGATTACACCTAAATAATAGTCTCCAGGAAACATCTGGTTGTCAAGCCAAGGAACCGGTGACCCGCGATCACGTGACGGAGGTCATCGGTGGGCAGATTTCCTGCCCGATGACCGGAAGCGCGAGTTAAATGCCGGTGTCAGTGTTTGACAGTGGCATTTAATGGGTTAACGGCTGCAAGTGGAGCGCAATTCCACCCGCAACTATTCCGGGCACATATCAGCTGTTTAAAATAGCTGACATGTCCCAGGAAAGATGTGGGCTCAGTGCCGCAGCCCACATTAAAGGGAGTGTGTACAATGTCAGAGTAAATTTACACCCAACAACAGAAAGGGGTTAAGCAACAATCCCTTCCTCCAAAATTCACAGCATCCAGGGAAATAATCATCAGTGCTTCCTGTTTAGGACAAACAGAAGTCGTACAAAAGTGTTAAACAGTAAGGATTGATTTATTAGGTCCAATGATTTTAGTCACATAGCTAAAACAGTGTTTTACGATCATTTTAAAGTTCATAAAACATCACATCTTACATATCTTGCTAAGGTTTGCCTAGAGCTATTGACAAAGCCTAAAGGGCGAAACCCTGGGTCAAGTAATAATCTCTAATGTTTTCACTATGGTTGGATGTCTATTTGTCCAGTAGTAGTAGGTTTACTCCCTGGATCAGAAAACCTACCTTTGGTCATAAATGGATACTGAATCTGTATTACCTCATGTCCAATATCATATTTATTGTGACATTTCTTCGAAGACTTGTAAAGGCTTTGTGCCTCATTCTTTTGAACCTGCTGACCTGCTCCATAAGAGACTATTTTTAACCTGTTCACGACGTACTCATCATACCTAAGGTCCAATTCTTTAATGTGGGCTCAAGAACTGAGCCCGCCTCTTTCTGGCAGATGGTGGCTGTGTTATTCCGCAATCATCTGCCTCAAAAAGCTATGGGTGAAACAGGGTTCTGCCCACAGCTGTTCACCTGTTAAATGTTGCTGTCAGTTTTTAACAGCAGCATTTACAGTGCGCAACCTGGTGGCACACTGTTCTATACACCAACAATCCCTGCCTGCTGCAACACGATAACAGAATGCCAATGGGTCTCTATGAAAGTTGGGGACTGATGAAGACCATCGTTACTGGCGTTCATAGGAGACCGTGATTTTTAAAGCAATTGGACAATCCCAGGTTCAAGATTTCTGAAAGGTCTACAAAATACATTAAAAACTACAAAAAAAATAAAAAATCTACATTTTTAACCCCTTCACTACCAAGGGTGGTTTGCACGTTAACTACCGGGCCAATTTTTACAATTCTGACCACTGTACCTTTATGAGGTCATAACTCTGGAACGCTTTCATGGATCCTGGTGATTCTGACATTGTTTTCTCGTGACATATTGTACTTCATGTTCGTGGTAAAATTGCATTCAAATAACTTGCGTTTATTTGTGAAAAAAACGGAAATTTGGCGAAAATTTTGAAAATTTCGCAATTTTCCAACTTTGAATTTTTATGCCCTTAAATCACAGCGATACGGCACACAAAAAACTTAATACATAACATTTCCTACATGTTTACTTTACATCAGCACAATTTTGCAACCAAAATTTTTTTTTGCTAGGAAGTTATAAGGGTTAAAATTTGACCAGCGATTTCTCATTTTTGCAACACCATTTTATTTTTAGGGACCACTTCACATTTGAAGCCACTTTGAGGGGTCTATATGATAGAAAATACCCAAAAGTGACACCATTCTAAAAACTGCACCCCTCAAGGTGCTTAAAACCACATTCAAGAAGTTTATTAACCCTTTAGGTGCGTCACAGGAATTTTTTGAATATTAAAAAAAAATGAACATTTAACTTTTTTTCACAAAAAAAATACTTCAGGTTCAATTTTCTTTATTTTACCAAGGGTAACAGGAGAAATTGGACTGCAAAAGTTATTGTGCAATTTGTCCTGACTACGCTGATACCTGATATGTGGGGGGGAACCACTGTTTCGGCGCATGGCAGAGCTCAGAATGGAAGGAGCGCCGTTTGACTTTTTCAATGCAAAATTGGCTGGAATTCAGATCGGACGCCATGTCACGTTTGGCGAGCCCCTGATGTACCTAAACAGTGGAAACCCCCCCAAGTGACCCCATTTTGGAAACTAGACCCCCCAAGGAACTTATCTAGATATGTGGTGAGAACTTTGAACCCACAAGGGCTTCACAGAAGTTTATAACGTACAGCGGTACAATTAAAAAATCATATTTTTTCCACAAAAATGATCTTTTCACCCACAATTTTTATTTTTCCAAGGGTAACAGGACCCTAAAAGTTTTTGTGCAATTTGTCCTGAGTACGCTGATACCCCATATGTGGGTGTAAATGACTATTTGGGCGCATAGCAGAGCTCGGAAGGGAAGCAGCGCCATTTGACGTTTTTGGCTAGAATTGAGATCGGACACCATGTCGCGATTGGAAAACCCCTGATGTACCAAAACAGTGGAAACCCCCCACAAATGACACCATTTTGGAATCTAGACCCCCCAAGGAACTTATCTAGATGTGTGGTGAGAACTTTGAACCCCCAAGGGCTTCACAGAAGTTTATAACGTACAGCAGTACAATTAAAAAATCATATTTTTTCCACAAAAATGATCTTTTCACCCTCAATTCTTATTTTTCCAAAAGTAACAGGACCCTAAAAGATATTGTGCAATTTATCCTGAGTACGCAGATACCCCACATGTGGGTGTAAACCACTATTTGGGCGTATGGCAGAGCTCGGAAGGGAAGCAGCGCCATTTGACGTTTTTGGCTGGAATTGAGATCGGACACCATGTCGCATTAGGAAAGCCCCTGATGTACCAAAACAGTAGAAACCCCCCACAAATGACACCATTTTGGAAACTAGACCCCCCAAGGAACTTATCTAGATGTGTGGTGAGCACTTTGAACCCCCCAGTGCTTCACTGAAGTTTATAACGTCCGGGCGTGAAAATAAAAAAATCGTATTTTTTCCACAAACATGATCTTTTAGTCCCCATTTTTTTATTTTCCCAAGGGTAACAGGAGAAATTGGACCCCAAAAGTTGTTGTCCAATTTGTCCTGAGTACGCTGATACCTCATATGTGGGAGAAAACTACTGTATGGGCACACGTCGGGGCTCGGAAGGGAAGTAGTGACGTTTTGGAATGCAGACTTTGATGGAATGGTCTGCGGGTGTCATGTTGCGTTTGGAGATCCCCTGATGTACCTAAACAGTGGAAACCCCCCACAAGTGACCCCATTTTGGAAACTAGACCCCCTAATGAACTTATCTAGATGTGTGGTGAGCACTTTGAACCCCCCAGTGCTTCACAGAAGTTTATAACGACCGGGCGTGAAAATAAAAATATCGTATTTTTTCAACAAACATCATCTTTTAGTCCCCATTTTTTTTATTTTCCCAAGGGTAACAGGAGAAATTGGACCCCAAAAGTTGTTGTCCCATTTGTCCTGAGTACGCTGATATCTCATATGTGGGAGAAAACTACTGTATGGGCACACGTCGGGGCTCGGAAGGGAAGTAGTGACGTTTTGGAATGCAGACTTTGATGGATTGGTATGCGGGTGTCATGTGCGTTTGGAGAGCCCCTGATGTACCTAAACTATTGAAACTCCCCACAAGTGACCCCATTTTGGAAACTAGACCCCCCACGGAGCTTATCTAGATGTGTGGAGAGCACTTTGAACCCCCAAGTGCTTCACAGAAGTTTATAACGCCTGGGCGTGAAAATAAAAAAAACATTTTTTTCCGCAAAATTATATTTTTGCCCCCAGTTTTTTATTTTCCTAAGGGTAACAGGAGAAATTGGACCCCAAAAGTTGTTTTGTAATTTGTCCTGAGTAGGCTGATACCCTACATGTGGGGGTAAAACACTGTTTGGGCACATGGCAGAGCTTGGAAGGGAAGGAGCACCATTTGACTTTTTCAACGCAGAATTGGCTGGAATTGAGATCAGACGCCATGTTGCCTTTGGAGAGCACCTGATGTGCCCAAACAGTGGAAACCCCCAATTATAACTCCAACCCTAACCTCAACACACCCCTAACCCTAATCTGAGCCCTAGCCCTAACCCTATCCCTAACCCTAGCCCTAACCCTAGCCCTAACCCTAGCCTTAACCCTAGCCCTAGCCCTAACCCTAGCCCTAACCCTAGCCCTAACCCTACCCTAACCCTAACCCTAGCGGGAAAATGGAAATAAATACATTTTCTTTTAGTTTTATTATTTTTCTCTAACTAAGGGGGTGATAATGAGGGGTTTGATTTACTATTTATGGCGGTTTTTATGTTTGGCAGCTGTCGCACGCTAAAAGACGCTTTTTATTGTAAAAATAGTTTTTGCATCACCACATATTGTGAGCTATAATTTTTCCATATTTTGACCCACCGAGTCATGTGAGGTCTTATTTTTTGCGGGACGAGTTGACGTTTTTATTGGTACCATTTTCGGGCACGTGACATTTTTTGATCGCTTTTTATTCCGATTTTTGGGATGCAGAATGAACAAAAACCAGCTTTTCATGAATTTCTTTTGGGGGGTGCGTTTACACCGTTCCGCGTGCGGTAAAATTGATAACGCATTTTTATTCTTCGGGTCAGTACGGTTACAGCGATACCTCATTTAGGTCGTTTTTTTATGTTTTGTCGGTTTTTTGCAATGAAAACAATTTTATATAAAAAATAATTATTTTTGTATCGCTTTATTCTGCGAGCTATAACTTTTTTATTTTTTTGCGGATGATGCTGTATGGTGGCTCGTTTTTTGCGGGACAAGATGACGTTTTCAGCGGTACCATGGATATTTATATGCGTCTTTTTGATCGCGCGTTATTGCACTTTTTGTTCGGTGGTATGATAACACTGGTCAACAGCATTTTTGGTGCCAAAGATATTTCATCGAATTTAGGGTATTTTTGGGGTGCTGATTCTGAATATGTCATCAGTTTTGCCAGATTGGCTCAAGTTTTTGAGATTTTTGGTATCTTATTTATAGCACTTGTTGGTAAATGCGACGCATCATCTCATTAATTTCTTTGGATTAGTACTTGAACTGAGCAGTTCTCAATATAGTTTTGTGTTAATTAGTGTTCTAAAAGTTTGTTCATAGCTTGATTTTTGCACTAACTTTATGTTGTTGTCTGTTTTCCAGTGAAAAGCATGAACTCATCATGAAGAAGTTGTCTTAACGATCCAGACTCATTCTGTTACATTTGTGGTGAATACACACTGCCAAAACATAGAAGAAACATAACAGACTTCGTAAAAAAAGTGTATTTTGCCTATTTTGGGGTTATGCTTGGGGACCAAGACAAGTTTTGGGCACCACACATAGTGTGCAAAGCATGTATCGAATTATTACGAAAATGGAGCAAAGGACAAAGAAAAAGCTTCAAATTTGGTGTTCCAATGGTGTGGAGAGAGCCAAAAAATCATCATGATGACTGTTATTTATGGTAAACACAGGTACAGGCACATCTTCACAATGAGGGACAGGCCTTCTTGCAGATTCCATGTTACTCCCATTTTCGTTTCTTATGCTTATTGAATCCTTGCACTTGCACTGCACAGAAATAACAGTCATCATGATGATTTTTTGGCTCTCTCCACACCATTGGAACACCAAATTTGAAGCTTTTTCTTTGTCCTTTGCTCCATTTTCGTAATAATTCGATACATGCTTTGCACACTATGTGTGGTGCCCAAAACTTGTCTTGGTCCCCAAGCATAACCCCAAAATAGGCAAAATACACTTTTTTTACGAAGTGTGTTATGTTTCTTCTATGTTTTGGCAGTGTATATTCACCACAAATGTAACAGAATGAGTCTGGATCGTTAAGACAACTTCTTCATGATGAGTTCATGCTTTTCACTGGAAAACAGACAACAACATAAAGTTAGTGCAAAAATCAAGCTATGAACAAACTTTTAGAACACTAATTAACACAAAACTATATTGAGAACTGCTCAGTTCAAGTACTAATCCAAAGAAATTAATGAGATGATGCGTCGCATTTACCAACAAGTGCTATAAATAAGATACCAAAAATCTCAAAAACTTGAGCCAATCTGGCAAAACTGATGACATATTCAGAATCAGCACCCCAAAAATACCCCAAATTCATTAAAATATTTTGGACACCAGAAAAAAAATTTTTTTTCGTTGACCTGTGTAATAAATCATTATTTTTTGCTTCGTTTTTTATTTTTATTTTTTAAGGGGTTCGCTAAAGGGGTTAACTAATGGGACAGTTTTATAGGGCAGGTCATTACGGACGCGGCGATACCAAATATGTGTACTTTTATTGTTTTGTTTTTTTTTTATTTTCAAAAAATGGATTTATTGGGGAATATTTTTTTTTTTTTAACTAATTTATTTAGCGATTTTTTTTAAATTATTTTTAACACTTTTTTTTTTTTTTTTACTTTATTACCTTGTCCCAGGTGGGACATCACTGTCCTGTGACAGATCGCTGATCTGTCACATCACAGATCACTGTGACAGATCAGCGATCTGTCACAGGCACTGCTGCAGACTTCCTCATGCCTGCGCTTTGCAGGCACTGAGGAAGCCAGCTTCCTCAGGCCCCCGTCGCCATCTTGGATTCGGGGGCCTGGAGGAAGGGAGTCCCCCGCAGCAGCGCTGCACATTGCGCTGCCGTGGGGGGCTCAGGGAAGCACGGAGGGAGCCCCCTCCCTGCCGATGCTTCCCTTTAACCCCCGGTACACCGCGATCGCGTTTGATCGCGGTGTGCAAGGGGTTAACGTGTCGGGGCGGTCCGTGACCGCCCCTGACACATTGTGCCGGGTGTCAGCTATGATAATTAGCTGACACTCGGCCGCGATCAGCGGCGCTCACCACGTGGGCGCCGCTGATCGCGATGACGTAATATTCCGTCCATGGTAATTAGGTCCATGGTCACATGGACGGAATATTACGTCAATTGTAGGTAAGGGGTTAATATACAGTATATATAAATTTAAATTAACTTTCTTCACCTTCCACCATTAAAAATAAAGCCAAAAAATACACACATGTAGCATCTCCACATCCATAAAAATCCGATCTTTCAAATGATAAAATTGATGAACTTTGGTAAACGACGTAATGAGGAAATAAATAAAAATGCCCGAGGTTTATATTTTCATTTGCTGCAACACATTAAAAAACGCAATAAGAAGTGATCAAAACATCGTATCTACCCGAAAAAGGGAGTCATTAAAAACATACAATGTTCTCATTGGGAAAAACAAAATTCTTTAGTCATGATACCTTTTAATAACTAACAAAAATAAAATAAATGATGTTACAAAACAAGCTTTGAAGACTTCTTAGGTCCCTTTCTCAGGCATGACACCATTAAAAATTATCACATACAAGATTATCTAGTTTTCCCCACTGAGAACATTTTTTTTCAACTGGCTAACTCATTGATCACTCTAACTTTTTTACAGTTAGAGTGATCAATGAGTGGAACAGGCTGCCATGAGAGGTGGTGAGTTCTCTTCAATAGAAGTCTTCAAACAGAGGCTGGACAGACATCTGTCTGGAATGATTTAGTGAATCCTGCTTTGAGCAGGGGGTTGGACCAGATGGTCAAGGAGGTCCCTTCCAACTCTACGATTCTATGATTCTATGGTGCCAAAACCCTTTTATTCTTTTATTAAAAACAAAAGCTCAGGGCACAAAAACAAGCCTTTACAGGCCTATTGACCAAAAAAATGAAAACGGAAAATGGCTACAAGCAAAATTTTGTTTCACCACTTCAAAAAAAAACTTTGTATGTTTGATATCATTGTAATCATTCTGACCAGGTCAGATCCTTTTTACCATATGATGAATGACATTGAAACAAAACCCAAAATAACAAATGTGGAATTGCAGTGTTTTTGCAATCTCGACATGTTTTGACTTTTTTCTCAGTTTCCGAAGCATCACATGATAAATTGAATGTCAATCAAAAATTATTTTTTATGTGTTTGCTGAAAACCATAGCACGTAAGTCCATTGATGTGACGACCAGTGGGGGGTCCAGTGGACATTGACCTAACCTCTTTCATTATATACAGTCATAGCCGAAAGTGTTTACATGCTTGAAATTGCTGCGAAAAATGAAGCATTTCTCCGTGAAAATTATTTCGGTTACACATGTTTATTTCCTTTGTGTGTATTGGAACAACATAAACAGAGAAGAAAAGGCAAATTGGACATAACTTTACACAGAACCCCCAAAATGTGCCGGGAAAAATTGTTGCCACCTTTACAAAATTGTGGGTAAACAACTTTGCTTCAGGCATGTGATGCTCATTCAAAGTTACCTGTGGCAAGTAACAGGCAAGGACAAAATGAAAATCACATCTGAAACCAGATAAAAAGGGGAGAAGTTAACTCAAGGGCCGCACGGTGGCTCAGTGGTTAGCACTGCAGCGCTGGAGTCCTGGGTTCAAATCCCACCAAGGACAACATCTGCAAGGAGTTTGTATGTTCCCCCGTGTTTGCATGGGTTTCCTCCAGGCACTCTGGTTTCCTCCCACATTCCAAAGACATACCGATAGAGAATTTAGATTGTGAGCCCCATTGGGGACAGCGATAATAATGTGTGCAAATTGTAAAGTGAGGCGGAATATGTTAGAGCTATATAAAAAAAATAAAAAGTAAAGATTATTATTATTATTAACTCAATCTTTGCAGTGTGTGTGTGTGTGTGTGTGTGTGACACAGTAAGCATGGAGAATGGAAAGAGGAGAAGAGAACTGTTTGAGGGCTTGAGAACCAAAATTGTTGAACAATATAAACTATCTCAAGGTTACAAGTTCAGCTCCAAACATTTTGATGTTCCTTTATCAGCAATGTGCAAGATAATTAAGAAGTTTGCAACCCATGGCACTGTAGCTAATCTTGCTGGATGTTGACAGCAGAGAAAAAATAATGAAATGTTGCAACACAGGATAGTTAGGATGGTGGATAAGCAGGCCCAATTAAGTTTTAAAGAAATTCAAGCTGTCCTGCAGGCTCTGCCAAAATTTAAATGAAATTAAATGCTATGGCAGGAGACCCAGGAGGACCCCACTGGTGACACAGCGAATAAAAAAATCTAGACTGCAGATTGTCAAAATTTACAAGATTAAGCCAAAATCCTTCTAGGAAAGCAACTTGTGGACAGATGAGACCAAGATAGAGCTTTTTGGAAAAGCACATCATATGGTGGAGGTTCACAGAAATGTTGGGGTTGTTTTGCTGCCTCTGGCATTGACTTTGTGCAATGCATCATGAAATCTAAAGATTACCAAAGATTACCAAAGGATTTTGGGTCACAATGTAGTGCCCAATGTCAGAAAGCTGGGTTTGCGTCCTAAGTCACGGGTCTTCCAGCATCACAATGACCCCAAACATACTTCTAGAAGCACCCATAAATGGGTGGAATCAAAGTGCTGGAGAGTTCTTTAGTGGCCAGCAATTAGTTCGGCTCTAAATCCCATTGAAAGCCTGTGGAGAGATCTTAAAATTGCTGTTGGGAGAAGACAACCTTCAAATACAGCTCTGGCAAAAATTAAGAGATCACCACATCAGAACCCTGTCATGGGCAGCCCATTCTCCAAACCTGAACCTCACTGAAATCCTCTGGAATGTAATCAAGAGGAAGATGGATAGTCACAAGCCATCAAACAAATAAGAACTGCTTAAATTTTTGCGCCAGAAGCAGTGTGAAAGACTGGAGGAAAGCATGCCAAGACGCATGAAAGCTGTTTTTAAAAATCATGGTTATTCCACAAAATATTGATGTCAGAACTCTTCCTGAGTTAAAACATTAGTATTGTTGTTTCTAAATGGTTATGAACTTGTTTTCTTTGCAATATATGAGGTCTGAAAGTACTGGGTTTTTTTAATTTTGACCATTTCTCCTTTTTAGAAAAAAAAACCAAAATTCATTGCTCGGAAATTGGTAGACATGATGTCAGAAGGTTGTAGACTAAAAGAACAATTTACATTTTACTCAAAAATATAACGATAAAGCGGAAAATCAGACAAACTGAACATTTGGAAGTGGTCTCTTAACTTTTGCCAGAGTTGTATGAGAGACCTGGAGCAGTTTGCAAAATAGTGGTTCAAAATTCAACTTGAGAGATGCAAGAAGCTTTTTGATAGTTATAGGAAGAGATTGATTACAGTTATTTATTCCAAAGGTTGTGCAATTAAATATTAAGTTGAGTGTGTCAACAATTTTAACCCAACCATTTTGGGGGTTTTGTGTGAAATTATGTTTAATTTGCCTTTATTCTCTGTTTTTGTGTTGCTCCAATACAGACTAAGAAAATAAACATGTGTATAACAAAAAATGTGTAACTGCACTAATTTTCTGGTAGAAATATTCTATTTTCTGGAACAATTTCAAGGGTACCAACATTTTCGGCCACGACTGCATAGATAAGGTTCACACTTCCTTTCTGGATTGTCTGTACAGTGCTTGTTCATTATGGTAGCTATAGGGTCATTGATAGAGCAACGTCAATTACAGTCTTTAGGAAGTGGTAGAAGATTGTTCCCTCCAGCACAGACAAGGAAGGGACATGGAAGTTGGATACAGTGCCTAATCTCTGAGTATACTCTGTAGTGGTAATATTATTTCTTATATAGGCTTTCATCATTAAAATTGAGCTATTAAAATTATAAAAGATTTACTTCTTTATCATGCCCCAGTCTATTCAGCAAAGCAGACAAGAAATAAAAAGCATTTGCCTATTGGGTCAGTTTTAGGAGCTTGTATGGAAACTAAGTGTGAATAAGACATCAGTCCATCAACTGTAAAACGTTTTCATCGAGAAGAAGGCAAAAACCCATGAGGGAGATGTTATTTATCCTATATGAGAGGAAAAATTCCTTCCTAACTCTAGATGTGGCAGTAAGACAGGTCAATGTCCCATCTTCAGAATCTCCACCGTGTGCAGAATTATTAGGCAAGTTGTATTTGAGAGGATTCTTTTTATTATTGAATAACAACTATGTTCTCAATCAACCCAAAAGACTCATAAATATCAAAGCTTAATATTTTAAACCAATAGAGCAACACAAAATTTAGAAATAAACATTTCTGACATTCAAAAACAAAACAAAAAAAATCAGTGACCAATTGTCACGTCGCCGTCAGACACAGGGACTGCTGTTCCTGTTTCGGCCACTGGGAGGCACCGGACTGTCACGTTGCCATCAGATACAGGGACTGCTGTTCCTGCTTCGGCCACTGGGAGGCACCGGACTGTCACGTCGCCGTCAGATACAGGGACTGCTGTTCCGGTCTCAACCACTGGGAGGCACCTGGCTGTCACGTCACCGTCAGACTCGGGGACTGCTGTTCCTGCATCGGCCACTAGGAGGCGCCGTGGTTTCCCCATGGGTGGTGGTGAGAGAGAAGGGGCTCCTGCGCAGGCATCTGGTGGGCGCAGGCTCCGCTCCTCTGTCAGTCATGAAAGGGTTGAGGCATCACCATATGGCCTGGTCCTGGGGGCGGTCCAAATGACATTATCAGACTGTGAACCTGTGACTGATAGCCTGATCCTTCAAATACCTTGGGGCCTGTCTTGCAGGCCACCAGATATAGTATTGGTTTCCCCAGTGTGCTAGTTGTTATTTGCTATCTTTCATTCTTACCTTTGCCTGGATTTCTGACTCTGCTACTACCTAACGATTCTGTACCTCTGCCGTCCTCCTGGTTTATAACTCTAACCTTGGCCTGAATTTGACTCTGCTATTGTCTGCCGTTTTTTGTACCTCTGCTGCCCGCCTGGTTAAGACTCGGATTCCTGACTACGCTTTTGGTCCCGTTTTTTAACCCCTCTCTGGCGACCGTTCTGCTCTGGCCCGCTGCTCATATTCAGACAGCGCCTCCTGGGCTCTGCTGTAAATCCAGATCCCTGTATAGGGGAAATGGATCGCCCTCCCAGGGCTGTGGGGTACTCGGTACCGGGCCGGTGTCGGCGGGATGTGTCACAGCAGCGGTGACCCGGTCCGTGGCCCTGGGCGCCCAATTAATGGGGGAAATTGAATGGTAGAATGTAGTGAATGGAATAGTTCGTGACACCACCTGTGGTGTTCGGCAAGTGAGATGTTAGGCCGACGCTGCATGCAGTTCCTCTGGGGCTGGTGGTGTGTTGCAGCCAAGATGGTGAAGCTCCAAACAGGTGGAGCTGTAGCCCCAGGGCAGTGTAGATGTAGGGGAAGAGGAGAGGCACAAGCGGTGTAGAAGCTGGTACCCAGATGTAGCAGTGCTGGGTGCGTTGGCGCAAGAATGAATGGAGGACACCAGGGCTTGTAGTTCCAAAGCTTTACTCACAGTCTGTAGTACACACAGGTGCCTGCCTCCGTGCCGTGTCCTCCGGGTCAGGGACTCAGTCAACCTCCAGGCAAGATGGAATGCTCCCTTCCAACACTCCGCCAACATGTGCCTTTCTGAACGTCTCCTCTATAGCGCCTTTAAGTGTGAAGTACTCCAAGCACTGAGTTACACTGGAGTGCCTCCTGACAGATGTTCCCAAGAACTCTACTTCTACGGCAGACAGCTGTAGCCTGCTTCGGGGACTCCTCACTCCTGAGTCCCGGCTCTCTATTCAAGTTGCTGTTGTGCCCCCAAGTCTTAGATGGGGGTAGTGCATTTACAGCCCACTACTCCACCGGTGTCTGCTGCAGAACCATTAGTGTCTGTACAACTTCGGGGACCGGGCCCCGGCCTTGCGCTTAGAACTTCTAAGCAGGGTTCTTCCTCTAACCCACATCCTCTGTGTTCCCTTTTACTCCTACATTCCGTACTTGTCTTTCTTTCCTATGGACGATCAGGTTTCAGTTTAATGTCTTTCTCCTTCTTTTCTTTCCCGTGCCAGCAGACCCAGGTCACTGAGATCTGCTGCAGCACCTCCTTCCTCCATCCCTCTCTCAGGGATTTTCCTTCCTCACGCCTCTCTGAGTGACTTCCTGACTGACTGACCTGTAATCCTAAACATTCCTGCTCTTTTATGTATTCTCAACTCCTTCCGCCACCCAGCACGTTTCGTGTTCCAAGCAGGGAGCCACCAAAGGTGCTCTGCTACACTCCACACAGCAGGGAGCCGCAATGTGGCTTTGCTGAACTACTCTGTTGTGTGGGGTGCGAGTGTGGGAGCGTCGTCAGGAGCCTCCAACTTACCTGGATGGTGGGGCACCACACCTCAGGAGGAGGTGCAGTACCTCTGTGGTGACTGAGCCTCAGGGGCGCCACAGTAAAGGGTATCGGGGTTGCTCGGGGTGCTGTCTTACTGCAGCCCAGACTTGCAGGTGGACGTCACACCAATGTAGTCACCTTTCTTTACGATGACACTCAAAAGCCTTCCATCCATAGATTCTGTCAGTTGCTTGATCTGTTTACGATCAACATTGCGTGCAGCAGCCACCACAGCCCATCAGACACTGTTCCGAGAGGTGTACTGTTTTCCTTCCCTGTAGATCTCACATTTTATGAGGGACCACAGGTTCTCTATGGGGTTCAGATCAGGTGGACAAGAGGGCCATGTCATTATTTTTTCTTCTTTTAGACCTTTACTGGCCAGCCACGCTGTGGAGTATTTGGATGCATGTGATGGAGCATTGTCCTGCATGAAAATCATGTTTTTCTTGAACGATACCAACTTCTTCCTGTACCACTGCTTGAAGAAGGTGTCTTCCAGAAACTGCCAGTAGGTCTGGGAGTTGAACTTCACTCCATTCTCAACCCGAAAAGGTCCCACAAGTTCATCTTTGATGATATCAGCCCATACCAGTACCCCACCTCCACCTTGCTGGCGTCTGAGTCGGAGTGGAGCTCTCTGCCCTTTACTGATCCAGCCTTGGGCCCATCCATCTGGCCAATCAAGAGTCGCTCTCATTTCATTAGTCCATAAAACCTTAGAAAAATCAGTCTTAAGATATTTCTTGGCCCAGTCTTGACGTTTTATCTTATGTTTCTTGTTGAAAGGTGGTTGTTTTTCAGCCTTCCTTAGCTTGGCCATGTCCCTGAGTATGGCACACCTTGAGCTTTTTGATACTCCAGTAACGTTACAGCTCTGAAATATGGCAAAACTGGTGGCAAATGGCCTCTTGGCAGCTTCATGCTTGATTTTCCTCAATTCATGGGCAGTTATTTTGCGCCTTTTTTTATCAACATGCTTCTTGCGGCCCTGTTGGATATTTGCCATGAAACACTTGATTGTTCAGTGATCACGCTTCAAAAGTTTGGCAATTTCAAGACTGCTGCATCCCTCTGCAAGACATCTCACAATTTTTGACTTTTCAGAGTCCGTCAAATCTTTCTTCAGACCCATTTTGCCAAAGGAAAGGAAGTTGCCTAATAATTAAGCACACCTTATATAGGTTTTTGATGTCATTAGACCACACCCCTCCTCATTACAGATATGCAAATCACCTAATTTACATAATTGGCAGTTGACATTCAAGCCTATGCAGCTTGGAGTAGGACAACATGTATAAAAAGGATGATGTGATCAAAACACTCATTTGCCTAATAATTCTGCACCCAGTGTAATACTAGTACCTTGTAATATTTAGACTTTGTGCCCATGGTGCATTTTTTTAAGCATTTCCACAGCGTTTGTGCTGGCTCAGACGCTGCAGAAATGCTTAAAAGAAGCTTCAAATTAATTTGCATGCGTTTTTGTTTTTTTGTGCCAATGCATGCGTTTTTAAACGCTCAGGAATCGCTTAGCGGTTAAAAACGCAGCATGCTCATTAATTTCCACATTGCTGAGCGTTTTTTAGCCTTTCCCAATGTTCCCAGAAAATGCGCAGAAAAAAACGCGTGAAAAACGCGCGTCTTTTGTGCAAAAAACGCGCAAGAAACGCGAGAAAAAAAGACGCGCGTTTTCTGGGAAGGGGATGAGTTTCCTGAGCGTTTAAAAACGCTAACGTGGGCACATAGCCTTAATGTTTTAAGAAATGAATTTAGGCCCTTGCATTGTCACAAATATATGTTTGTTAAAAATTATGAAGTAATGGCATATCACTAGAATACTTTATGAATATTCTATTACTTTAAAGGGGTATTCTCAAGGCTCTCCTCCTTGAGTGACAGTTTTGGTGAGCAGTAGAGCTGTAGTATTAGTAGAACTATAAAGCTCAGCAGAAGTCCTGCTGTAACACAGTCAGCTGTCAGTGGTTTGCACTGAGTTTGATTGGCTACTGCCAACTGTTGCATAGGAGTAGGTATATATACAAGACAATGGATGGGCTCAAACGGTGCTATGTAGGACAGTTCACATGCAAAGGTAATACATTCAGAGACACAATGTTAGTTGTACTGTATATACAACTTACATTGTTTCTCTGCATATATTACCTTTGCATGTGAACTGTCCTCCATAACGTCATTTGAAATCATTCTGTATCTTGCTCTGAAAGTAGCTGATGCTGAATGCTGTTAATTTTGCAAGATGTATGACAGCAGCTTATCAGGAGCTGAGAGAGAGGGATGCAGGGTCAGACTGGCCATCTGGCAATTCTGGCAAATGCCAGAAGGGCCTGTCTGGTCATGGGCTGCCTTGTCTGCTACATTGTTAACAGAATACTGTTAAGAGTTGTGAGGAAGCACAAAGTCGCTGACTCCGTCACTTACCCCAGCAGGCCGCGGGTATCATTAGAAATATTGGTCTTGTAGAAAAACTTCCCATCCAGGGTAATATTAGTAATATATCCCATCTGGTTCATGGGGACGGGCACATCATGGGCCTTTGTGATTTAAAATGCCAGGGCTGAATTCCAGCCCCAGTCCATACCTGGAGGGATGTGAGCAGCTAATTCCGGTTTAGAAATTGTCATGATCCATCATGGATCTGACAGATTAAATGGATAAGTGAACTTTTTTTCCTTTGGCTGTGTGCCAAAGTGTGATGTGATTGCCCCCGGTGGCCATTCGAATTATTACACGTGGTGTAGTTCATTCTAAGTTGCCCCGGTGGTGGTGAGTGGTATCGCACCTTAGTTTTAGGGTTAATGTGCACGCAATTACAAATCAGGTGTTAGGCTCTATAAAAGGGAGCCAGGTGGGTTTAATCACTGTTGGTGATATTGTGTGTCATTTTGCAAGTAAGCCTGGGGGAGGAAGGAGCTGAACATGAGTCCTGTGTAGCCCAGCCAGAGGGGACGAGTGGCAGCTAGGTGGTCTGCAAGAAGGGCTGGCATGGCGTGGTGGAGTCACAGTTTATGGTGTTGGCAGGAAGTGCTTGCATGGCTTGGTGGAGTGACGACTATGGAGAGAGTTGCACTCAGCATGTGGCACTTGGTTGCTGAGAGCTGGAATCAAGCATGCTGGACGTTTTGGCAGGAGCTGAACTCATCTTTGGGACTCTGTTACTGGACAGCTGCAATTGGTGGTGGACTCTGCTCCAAGGCTGCACTATGGTGAAGGATCCAGTTATGGTGATGGATCCGGCTGGAGGAGAAGATGCACACAGGTGGTGGGCTTTGTTGCTTGGAGCGTGCGCAACAGAGCAAAGCTAAGTGGTGTTTCCCCTGTTTTGTAATCTTTCCTCATGTGTGTTTTAGTGCAGTGGTGGGATTAGTTTCCGCACCGACCAATTCCCTAGTGAGGGTTTAGGTCAGGACGAGCTAGGGTTTTTTAGGTTCCTGTTGCGCGCCCAGTGCGGAACCGGCATAGGGAACGTTAGGAGTGCAGGGACACTGGCTCACGGGAGCTCAGGAGGTCTCCACTTCCCTATTCCCTATCGCAGGGCCCACCATTGTTAATGTTTCCCAGGTTTCCCTTGTTTAAATTTGCCTTACTGGAGGCGGAGTTTCCAGACTTGTATATACGTGTAATGTCTAAATTCGCCAGTTGGAGGCGGTGTATCCAGCTGCACGTGTTTATTATTTAAATTCACCCCACTGGAGGCGGTGTATCCAGGGTCATGTGCCTCACATGGGTTCGCCTTGTGGTACTCGCTGCGTCCAGACACACGTGACCGTGACAGAAATCAATTGGATGGAGAGATATGACTGGTATGTTAAGTTTTACCTCCTCTCCTGGAATGTATCTACTTTGCATACTCAGACAGGCTTTGGTGGCCAAGTTCCATGAAAGCAATCTGTGTGATAAAATGTCTCATTGGAAGAGAATATCAAAAGACTGACCGTCACTTCCAAACAGAAAACTGCTGTGTACAGGTGCAAAATAAGAGTAGCCATCTCTATAAATAACAAACAAAGATGCACTCTGTAATGCTATAGCATGTAAATATGAAATATATTAAATTTGAATTGAATTACTGTTCTAGAAAGTAGAAAAAACAAAGATACTTAGCACATATCTTGGCCAATTCATGCATGCCCAGCAGCCACAACAAGGCGACCTTCTTTGAGAGGAGCCTAATCTAATGTGACTCCTCTTATGAGCTGATAATTTACATTTATATGGGTAGATAGGATCCTGCTGTAATTAAAACTGCCACGGACTGATATGAAGCGTACTCAGTCAGATAGCCTATGACCGCAGATTGAAAAAGCAGGTCAATTGCAAACTTGCTTATTTTCATTATGTCTAACTAACTAAAGCAATAACTTGAAAATAAGTTTTTCTTGAACAAAGCAGCTTCCAGTCACTCAGGTGTAACAGTGTCTCATTGCCATGCATGGGCAAAAATCAGTAAAGAGGACATGATGGTCGACCAGGGAAGCTACCCTTCAATTTTCAGGATTAATTAATGGGGGCCCCAAAGATCGTACTACACTGATCATTAAGTGATGGCTTATTTTGGAAATATCCAATTACTTTATCAAATGGGAGAATCCTCTTAAATAATATGTAATTTTCTGATGATATACTTCCTCTTAAGAGATATTTTTGAGGGATAATTGATTTAGTTGGAAGGGTCCTAGCTGGGAGACCCCCCTCTATTACTTCATGATTTGTTTGCAGAATGTAAACCATTACTAAGAGCAACATTTTTTAATGATTACATTTTTCATCTTAGTTTTTTGTACCTAGAAGTACATCTCACGGCCAAAATTTGAGTTACTCATTCATGCTGTTTCCGAGTCCCGAACAATGCATTCTTGTACTAGGTAAAATAATGGTCCTATTATATTTCCCTGGCTGGTAATATAGTTACTGGATTTTCCCCAGTTGAAATTAAAGTTAAATCTAATCAGAGAAAACATGCAGCAACAGCCTTCATATTGTTTTATTAACTTACAAGAAAGACAAATATATTATTAGTAAAAGAAATAATATTTTACATATTGTGCTAGGATGTCTTTGTTACAATGTGACTTTCTACGCAGTATCCCACAGTAAAATCTATAAGTGCCAGGAGATGTAAAGTTATACTTCATCATAATGGTCGGAACATTTAGGCACTTGGGGCTGCGCAATTTATGCTACTTGCCATCTCCAATACAAATGGAGAAATAAATGCTTATTTTAAGTACACCAAGGTAAATTATTACCATAACAGATTTTCTCATGTGTTTGCTAACTTATAATTCATTGCAAGTCTCATGCTGTACTATGGAAAAAACTGTTGGCTGCCAGGTCCATCTAGTGACTTGTGCAGCTTGCTTGAAATTGGACCCACTTTATTTTTTTTTTTCAGAAAGAAAATCTGTGCATGTTTACATCCTTTCCTTACAACCATAATTTAACTCTTTCTTGATAAAAGAAACTCAAACATCTCCTGCATAACAAACTTTGCTGA
Source organism: Dendrobates tinctorius (assembly GCF_039654945.1). NCBI lineage: Eukaryota > Metazoa > Chordata > Amphibia > Anura > Dendrobatidae > Dendrobates > Dendrobates tinctorius. The sequence continues at coordinate 23,590 of NW_027361791.1, read as the reverse complement.
AAGCGCAGCCAGGGACAAGGTGACTCCGCCAAGAGGCACGTCCCTGCCGGCTTTGACATAGCCAAATTAGGTCTTTTGTTTTTTTTGTTTTTTCAGGATGAGTTTCAGTTTTGAATTACACATATCACTTTACCATACAATGGATTAAAATGCAGGGGGAAAAAATTGCAATTTTGGTATTTTTTTTTTTAGCTTTTGTTTTTTCAGCATTCATTGTGCTGTAAAAATCACCTGGCAACATGATTTCCTCAGCTGGTACGATTATAGTGATAACAAACATATATAGTTTTTTTTTTTTTTTTTTTTAATATAAACATTTGCAAAAAACTTAAATAAAATTTGACTTGTGTACATACAGTATTTTGGGGGATTTGTGGCTACAGAAATTCCAATGCTAGCATTTTAACATATTTTACTAGTTCAGCATTTACTATATAAATAAATACGGTAGTTTTTAGAGTTGATTAGTTGGCACAATTATGCATGCAGCAATTTTATAAATATTTTTTAATGTTTGTTTTTTTATTTTTAAATAGAAAGGGAACTGGAACATTCATTTTTCACATTTATTTTACAATTTAGTATTTCCCTTTTACTTGTAATCACTGCTATGTAATAATTGTTCTCATCTTGCACTAATAGAAGTATGTGTGTTTCTGACATATTATACAATGAATAAGCTTTTGTTGCTTAAAAAAAATACCCCATTGATTTTTGACTTTCATAAATTTTATTAAATTTTTATAGTGCATACAACAGTCAAATATATGTATACTTTTTATGTGGCATAAATCATGAAGCTAAAGTAGTGAAATGGATTCTCCAAAGCATAGGTCTGGGTGAACAGCAAGGAACAGAGCTGATGGTGAAGCGGAGCGAAACTGACGGATAACAAGTGGATCACTGAGGACCAGGACAGCAGATTATTCAGGATTGCAGATAGACAAGAGCTGGTAGCACAGATTCAGTATAGCCAGGTGTAATAGACTTGAGGAAGTAATGGGAAAGGAGCTGGTATCTTCTGACAGAGAAGCAGTTAATCACAAGAATAGGTCTAGTGTCTTTTGACAGGACATTGGTTCATTTCAAGGGCTAGATGCTCCCTGCTGTGTCTCCCTGCACGGTTCACTGCGTGATGTGTACAATGACAGTGCGCTTTGTTGTCGGCTCAGCTCAGTAGTAATGAGCAGGCAACAGAGCGGTCTCATGACACTTGGCCTGCTGGAGACCAATGACATCACTTGCGGGGAGCTACGCTGGTCACCTGCAGGCCGGGTCTTATGACACCACTCTGGTTCCAGCTCATTACTACTGAGCTGAGCCAACCAAAAAGAGCGTACTGTGACTGTACACATCTCACAGTGCACAGGAACTTGCACTGTCCCTAAAAACAAATGTCACTGATGTCGCTTCATTTGAAAAAGGTGGCAATGGCTGTGTCAATGACCGCAAACTCTTCCCCCTGATAATACTGGGATACTGATGGATCGCCCACCAGGGCAGTGGGGTACTCGGTACCGGGCCGATATCTCAGAGGGAAGTGTCACAGTAGCGGTGACCCGGTCCGTGGCCCTGAACGTCGATGTAAAAGAATAGTGTGGCTGATGATTAAAGTTTATGAGTGGATGATACGTGACGCCACCTGTGGTGCTCGGCAATGAAGATGTTAAGCCGACGCTGCAAACAGATCCTCTGGGACAGATGGTGTGGTGCAGCAATGATGTTGTAACCCTCCACAGGTAGGGCTGCAGTCCCAGGGCAGAGTAGATGAAGAGGGTAGGTGTTGAGGAAGAGGGTGTAGTGTTTGGCACAGAGATGTAGCAGTGCTGGAGAGGTTGCAGGAAGAAAGCAAGGACACAACAGGGTTTCTTTACCTTTACTTTGCTTGGCAAATGCAGTCCAGGGTCCAGATTACAGATGGCACAGGAGCTGGCTCACCTGGAAGCAACTTAGGAATCTCTCTATGCAGATGGGTTGTGTAGTCTCCTTCCTAGCGCTTATTTTTAGGGACTTGCAGTACTGTGTTACACTGAAGTTCCACTTGTTTATTCTCCTTAGAACTCCCTCGTATGGCAGACAGTTGTAGCCTTCCTCTTCTGGCTCACACGTCACTGTTGTGCCTCCGAGTCTTATGTGGGAATAGAGCATTTACAGCTTCCTATTCCTCCGGTTTCTGTTGCAGGACCATCAGTCTTGGAGTCCGGACTCCAGATCATGCGCTATAGCTGGGAATGAGCCTGAACTCTCGGCTCAATCTCCCAGCTCATCTCCTGCACACACATTGCCCTCCTCACACGAACTCCTAATTTCCCCTTCCTGGCCCTCAGAGAGCAGCTCTTCCCCCAGTTTTGGGTTCAGAGCTCCCTCTGCTGGCCTGGAGTGGGAGCTGTGTTGTGTATTGTGATTAACTGCCAGAGAGATCTTTTATTGCTTCCAAGCATGACATCACACTTCCTAGGAGGAAGGCAATGCCATTGTGGCGACCATACTCCTGGGGGCACCACATTTCCCCCTAGTGCAATTCAGTACTCCCGGACTGAAGAAAAACATGTGAAACATATTAACAAATTAACAATTATAAATGTAACAAGATTTCAAATAAATGAAAAATTACAAAATCCAAAGCTCAAAAATAGCCCTGATGATGATTAGTCCATGCGCCAATGTCAAGGTCCAATTCCTGAGCAAGTTGGTAAACTATTTACAAGAAAGTTTTGACCACACATAGTCCTGTGGTCCAATTGTCCCTTGAAACAAAAGAAAATATCCAAAAAGTCTTACAGAGTCTCTGTAGGCACAAAACTTGAAACGTTGCATATTTACAGATTAACATTTACAAAACTTATCTATATGCGGAACCTTAGGGGTGGAATACCTTGGGTACTACGGACAGACCTACGTAGCACTGGTGTGGGTAAACTAGGTAGTAACCGTCTGCGAACTCTTAGACTCACTGTGGGCATGACAGATTCACCACTGGCAGGGTGAGGATTCTCTGGCTCCACTGCTGATGTGGCATCCGCTGCCTGAATTTCCTGATTTTCAACGTTCTCTTGAGTCTCTGCTATTTCAGTTGCAGTAGGCTGGGGAAAAGTTAGGACAGGAACTACAATGGCGGGACCCATTCTTGTCCAGTTTTCAGGGAATTCACCAAATACAGTGCTGACCTTTTCTTCCTCTTCTTCAATGGGCTGAAGATTGTTTTGTTCTTCCATCCTTTCTTTTAACTGGTCAGGGCACAATTTCAGATGATCCCTTGATACTGCTGCTGAGGTCTCACCCACCTCCATCCTTACTGATAAGGCACACTTTGGTGTTGTCGAAGTTCGATGGTAAGACGGTGTAGGGTTGAGCTTCCCATTGGTCATCCAATTTATGTAGCCTTCTTTTCCTCTTGAGGACTTGTTCTCCTGGTGACAAGGGAACTGCAGGTGCATTTTGGTTGTAGTTCTTCTCTTGTTTTTGTCTTGCCTGAGCTAGACTCTATTCCACACACTCTTGTACCCTTCGATATTGCTGTTGCCTTTCTGTATACCAGTCAGCATCTAGGGATGTTACTTCAGGGGTAAGGACTCCCATATCCAAATCAATAGGCAACTTGTCAGGCCTCGCTCTCATTAGGTAGGCTGGAGTAGAGTTGGTGGAATTCACAGGAATGTGATTGTAGAGGTCTATAAGATCTGGCAACTTTTCTGGCCACAGATTCCTCTCGTCCAAAGGCAAGGTCTTCAGTAGGTCAATCACCACCTGGTTCATCTTTTCACACATGCCATTGGTCTGTGGATGGTATGGGGTTGTCCTGATCTTCTTGCAACCGTACAAGTTACAGAATTCCTGGAACACTTCTGCCTCGAAAGCTGGACCTTGATCTGTAAGCACTCTCTCAAGGTAACCGTGCGGTCGGCAAAAGTACTGTTGGAATGCTCTGGCTGCTGTCCTGGCTGTTTGATCCTTGACAGGCACGACTACCAGGAATCTCGAGTAGTGGTCAACGATGGTAAGAGCATAAATGTAGCCGGAACGGCTTGGGACCAGCTTCACATGGTCCAGGGCAACCAACTCAAGTGGTTGCTTGGTTATTATTGGCTGCAAAGGAGCTCGTTGGCTGTTACGGTCCTTTCTGCGCAGGTTACATTGTCCACACTCCCGGCACCAATTTTCAATAGCCTTCCTCATACCAGCCCAGTAGAATCTCTCCCGGAGCAAGACTTCCAACTTCTTCCATCCGAAGTGTCCGGCTCCATTGTGGTACGCTTCCAGGACCATTGATACCTCTCTCTTTGGGACTACCACCTGCCAGACCAACTCATGAGTGCGGGCATTGATACTCCTCCAACACAGCTTTCCTTCATAGATGAACAGCCGGCCTCTTTCCTTCCACAACTGCTGGGTTTCTTCAAGAGCATCCAACTCTGGGCGTGAGTCAGCTTGTGACAGTAGCTCCTTCACCAGGCGGACTGCGGGGTCGCTATCCTGGGTTTCTGCCCAGTCATGATGAGGCAATGGATTTAGGGTGGCCTCTTTCATGATAGATCGTCTGTTTCTCACTCCTTGGGCACGCTGGGCCGCAATTGGCCGGTGGAAGGCAGGTAGCTCGATTTCTTCCAGTGCCTAAGGGTCTTCTGCATCTGGCAGATTAGGAATTCTGGACAGCGCGTCAGCATTGGCATTCTTGTGCCCTGCTCGGTACTTGATAGTAAATTCATAGTTAGACAGCCGAGCCATCCATCGCTGCTCCAGTGCACCTAGCTTTGCAGTTTCCAAGTGAGTCAACAGGTTGTTATCCGTGAAGATGGTAAACTTGGCTGAAGCTAGGTAATGCTTGAATCGTTCAGTCACAGCCCAGACTATGGCAAGGAACTCCAGCTTGAAGGAACTGTAGTTGTCAAGGTTCCTTTCAGTGGGACAAAGCTTCCTGCTGGCACAGGAGATCACTCTTTCTTTGCCATTCTGTACCTGTGACAGTACTGCTCCCAGTCCCATGTTGCTGGCATCAGTATACAGAACAAACGGTTGGTCATAATCTGGGTAGGCCAGAACTTCATCTCCTGTGAGAGCCATCTTCAGTCGAGTGAAGGACCTCTCCAGCTCCTCATTCCATTCGAATGTAGGACTCTGCTTTCTGGCCTTCTTGGGCTGCCCCACCAGAAGATTTTGCATAGGAGTGGCTATCTCAGTGAAGCCTTTGATGAACCTTCGGTAGTAACCTACCAGCCCGAGGAATTGACGTACTTCATGGAGGTTGCTGGGCTTCTGCCAGTCCCGGATGACTGTGACTTTGTCAGGATCTGGTGCCACACCTTCTGCACTCACTACATGACCAAGGTACTGAACCTTGGGCTTCAGAAGGTGGCATTTGGAAGGCTTCACCTTCAGGCCAAAGTTGGACAAGGCTTCAAACACCTCAGCCAGGTGTTTCAGATGGTCTTCACAAGTCTTGGAGAAAACAATGACATCATCAAGGTACAGCAGGACTGTCTCGAAGTTCTTGTGTCCCAGACAGCACTCCATCAGCTGTTGGAATGTCCCTGGAGCGGTGCAGAGCCCGAATGGCATGTAGTTGAACTCACAGAGACCCATTGGGGTGGTAAACGCTGTTTTCTCCTTGTCTGCCTCGGGAACCTGCCAATACCCACTAGTGAGATCCAAGGTGGAAAAATAGTTAGCAGTTTTAAGTGCGGCTAATGACTCTTCAATTCAGGGTAATGGCTAGGCATCCTTATGTGTAATGCTGTTAATTTTTCTGTAATCAACACACATTCTCATGGTACCATCTTTCTTTTTCACAATACTATTGGAGCTGCCCAGGGGCTACAACTGTCTCTGATCACCCCAGCTTCCTTCATTTCCCGCAACATACTTTTAGCACAATGGTATTGTGTTGGGGGTATAGGCCGGTACCTTTCTTTTATGGGTGGATGGTCTCCAGTGGGGATATGATGTTGAACCCCTTTTGCCTTCCCAAAATCTAGAGTGTGTTTACTGAATACCAGCTCATACTCCTGAGTCACTCGGTAAACCCCATTCTTTTGGTATGAAGGGGTGGAGTCAGTCCCCACCTGCAGTTGCTGGCACCACTCCTCCAGCTGCTTTACAGAGGCATTGTCCTCCACCTGGTCGGATGAGACCAAGGGATCTGCTGCCCGTATTGCATTGTTACTGACAGTAAGCAGCTTAGCAACTGTGGTATACCAAGGTATTGTGGCCTCCTCCTCCCCACAATTCAAGAGGCGTACAGGTACTCTCCCTTTGCGAATATCAACTACCCCTCTGGCTGTCAGGACAGTGGGCCGGCTATCAGAGTACACTGGTTCTACCACTGCCTGGTAATCCTTCCCTCTGAGGCCTATGGCTGCCCGACACCAAATCAACATTTCACATCTGGGGGGTATTGCAATTGGGAAAGAATCACTCACTCTGACGCTGCCAATTTCTCCGCCAGAGAGTTCTACCTGCTGTCTTTGCATCAGGGCCTTGATCTCCTTCTGCAGGACTCGTCCACTGGAACCAGCAGCCTCAGTCACCTGTTGCAACAAAACAATAACCTCGGAAAGACAATTTTCAATGACATTGGTACCTAAGGTCATCATAGGATTACATTCTCGTCGATCAATGTCTACAACTATCAGACCATGAGATTTTAACTCCACTCGTCCCACTTTAAGAGTAATTTCTTTACATCCTATCTGCGGTAAAGACAGACCATTACTAGCAACGACCGTCAGTTCATCAGTTGGGCCACGGGTAAGTTCAGAGTCAGCCCAATACCGCTTGTAAAGGATATACGGCATAGTAGTCACCTGAGAGCCAGTGTCCAGCAAAGCGTTCATGGGGATGCCATCAATCACCACTGGGAGGACTGGTCACCCTCCAACATACTTGGCTTGCCAGTTCCTTGGGCCTTGTGGTCCTACTCCTGGGGGTTGGCCCTCTGCCCCAGGGGTTACTCGTTTAGGGGACAGAATTTTGCAGGGTGGCCTGCTTTGTGGCAGTGACGACAGACAGATGGGACGTCCGTTATGGTCATAGCGATCGCTATTCCTCCCTCGGAGTGGCGGGATCCTCTTCCTCCGCATCCACGGGACATCCTCTGGACTGGAGGCCAACTGGATCTTCTCCTTGGAGGACTCCTGCAGGGACTGCACGGTTTTGGCAAGTGCAGCCATACCTTTTGTCAACTCCTTGACCTGAAGACACAGTTCTGAAGATGGGTCATTGTCCAGAGTCTGTGCATCAGCCTCCACAGGGTTGAGGGAGAAAGATGTTGTTTCCTGGTGGTAGGTGATCGCTGGGCGCCTAGGGGGCGCTGGACGGCTGACAGTTGGTTCATGCAGCACCCGGATAGCCCTGTCCTTGAAGTCTGCAAAATCCAGGTCAGGGTTCTGCAGGGCTATAATGCGCAGCTGTGCTCTGCGGGTACTGGATAGGAGTCCTTCAATAAACTGCTCCTTTAACAGTCTGTCTCCGTCCTGCGTCTGGATCCATCTGCTTTATGGCTCGCAGCACCTCCTGCAGGTTAAGAGCAGTCCCGTATACTGTCCTGCGCTCTCTGCTTACATGCAAAGAATCTCATCTTTATTTCAGCTGCAGTGCGGGTGTCAAAGGTGCTTCTGAGCTTAGCCAGAATCTTTTTAACAGTCTCTTTATCAGTGTCCTGCCAGGCTTTTACTTCTCTCTGCGCTGCAACTGTTAGCTGCCCAATAAGAATGTTCACTTTCTGACTTTCAGACAGGGGATACACTTCAAACAAGCTGCACAGTCTCTCTTTGAATTCACTCAGGGTATGTGACTCACCCTAGTACTGCGGTAGCCAGGCCGCTCCCGGTATGTAGGGCATGGACAGCGGCATTATGGGGACCGCTGCGGTGGGCGCTGATTCTTGCGGTGCCCTGGAGGTAGTGCTGGCTGCCGGATTCAGTGGCACTGTTGGAGCCGCAGCTGCGCTGGACCCTGCATCTGGCGGTGCTGGGAGGTTAACAGGAGCGTCCGCCGCTGCATTGGCGTTGTCCTCAGACATTTTCTCTCCCCCTAGTTAACGTGGGCCAGGCCGCGGGGTTGCGCTGGCTTACCGGATGCTGCTCCTCGGCTGGATCAGGGGGCACCGGAACTGCAGGCCTCAGCTTCTCACTTTCCACACACTCTTCTCTTTTCGCGCTTCTCGGCTGACTCCGCCCATGAAGGTCTTCCCCCTTTTCTTCCCGCGCGCCAATCAGCTTGATAATGGCGGCAATGGTGCCAATTACGCACACAGTCTATAGCACCAAACACAGTCTTTGGCACACAGGAACCAGGGATGCCGGACTCCGTTAATCCTGTTCGTGATGCCAAAATGGATCGCCCGCCAGGGCAGTGGGGTACTCGGTACCGGGCCGATATCTCAGAGGGAAGTGTCACAGTAGTGGTGACCCGGTCTGTGGCCCTGGGCATCCATGTAAAAGAATAGTGTGGCTGATGATTAAAGTTTATGAGTGGATGATACGTGATGCCACCTTTGGTGCTCGGCAATGAAGATGTTAAGCCGACACTGCAAACAGATCCTCTGGGACAGATGGTGTGGTGCAGCAATGATGTTGTAACCCTCCACAGGCAGGGCTGCAGTCCCAGGGCAGAGTAGATGAAGAGGGTAGGTGTTGAGGAAGCAGGTGTAGTGTTTGGCACAGAGATGTAGCAGTGCTGGAGAGGTTGCAGGAAGAAGGCAAGGACACAACAGGGTGCAGTTTTTTTACCTTTACTTTGCTTGGCAAATGCAGTCCAGGGTCCAGATTAGAGATGGCACAGGAGCTGGCTAGCCTGGAAGCAACTTAGGAATCTCTCTATGCAGATGGGTTGTGTAGTCTCCTTCCTAGTGCTTATTTTTAGGTACTTGCAGTACTGTGTTACACTGAAGTGCCACTTGTTTATTCTCCTTAGAACTCCCTCGTATGGCAGACAGCTGTAGCCTTCCTCTTCTGGCTCACATGTCACTGTTGTGCCTCCAAGTCTTATGTGGGAATAGAGCATTTACTGTTTCCTATTCCTCCGGTTTCTGTTGCAGGACCATCAGTGTCCGTACAGCCTTGGAGTCCAGACTCCAGATCATGCGCCATAGCTGGGAATGAGCCTGAACTCTCGGCTCAATCTCCCAGCTCTTCTCCTCCACGTCCACACACGTTGCCCTCCTCACACGAACTCCTAATTTCCCCTTCCTAGCCCTCAGAGAGCAACTCTTCCCCCAGTTTGGGGTTCAGAGCTCCCTCTGCTGGCCTGGAGTGGGAGCTGTGTTGTGTGTTGTGATTAACTGCCAGAGAGATCCTTTATAGCTTCCAAGCATGACATCACACTCCCTAGGAGGAAGGCAATGCCATTGTGGCGACTATACTCCTGGGGGCGCCACACTGAAACGAAACGTCATCACACAGGAAGTAGGGAAAGAAATATAATAGCAGGTAGTCACTGTAGTTAGGGAAAAGTTGGGAATTTTTAATGCAAGTAAACTAGAAAATAGCTTAGATTATGGCACTAGATAGACTGGGACTTACAATGAAATGTACTTTGACTTTAGACCACCACTTTAAGTGCGTATCAATATTCAGTATTCTTTTTCTTTGGTACTAAAATGTTTCAGTATCAGTTTCAATATCTGAACATGAACTAAAAACATTTGTGAGTCTGGGTATTAAATGATCATTGACATTTCAACAATCTTTGCAGAAATAAATTTGTACAAGCAAATCTAAGAAAATATATAACATACAGTTGCATCAAAATTGTTCAAACCCCACTGCAAATTATGATGATTGGTAAAAATTGCAAACTTTCAACTGTTCACAGTAAATCAATAAAAGTACAATTTAATTTTATTGATTTACTGTGAACAGCTGGGGGTTGTCAGCCATTACTGAAAAAGGACAGTGGGAATCCAGGAAGAGAGCAGTGAGCCCAGGAGCTGCACCACAACTACAGACCAGCCAGGTTCCCCAGAGTTACGCACTTCCACCTGGCTTCTGACATCAAATAATTCTGCCTTCCATTCCCTGAGTGCCAAGACCCTGGATCCTGCAGCCCAAAAATGAAACCTTGTGTGACTACAGACAAGCTACATCAAAGAATGAGTAGCCATAGCTAGGACTTGTGGTTCCATCCATAAGGGTTAGAGATGAGCGAACTTGTTCGGAAAACATTAGCCAATATCAAATTTGTCACAAACGTAGCACATTCAGATTAATGTTCATTTTCCAGAGCATTTTTCCTCAGAGTCGGTAAAATTCTATCAAAGATCAGTAAATTATAGCATTTTCACTAATGCTCTTGTTTTGACTCTGCTGTATGATGAGCGGGGGGACGTGTTTTATTAGGGGAGGGGGGGTGTCTAGGTCAGAGGAGCGGCGGAGTGTATTTTTTAAAAATAATTTAATGTGGGTACATTCTGGAAGCCAATCAGGGCACAGAAACCATCCACAATGTCATGACACAAGGACTTCTGTGATTGGCTGCTGAAGTCACATGTCCCGTCTCCATACAAAAAGAAGACATAATGGCTTGCTGGGGCCATTTTCTCAGTGTAACTAACTAGTTTGTGGCAATAGTGTTGTGCAGGCAGGAGGCTCCATTTGCTAATCAAAATCGTTAGTCCTAATATTGGGGTTCAGCCAGGAGGACCCATTTGCTAATCCAAATTGTTTGAGCTAAAACTGTAATGTAGTCAAGAGGCCCCCGTTTGTTAATCCAAATTGTTTTGGCTAAAACTGTGTTGCAGTTAGGAATCATGAGACTCCATTTGATAATCAAAATCGTTATTCCTAATATTGGGGTTCAGCCAGGAGGACACATTTGCTAATCCAAATTGTTTGAGCTAAAACTGTATTGTAGTCAAGAGGCTTCATTTGTTAATCCAAATTGTTTGGGCTAAAACTGTGTTGCAGTTAGGAATCAGGAGGCTCCATTTGCTAATCAAAATCGTTAGGCCTAATATTGGAGTTCAGCCAGGAGGCCCAATTTGCTAATCCAAATAGTTTGAGCTATAACTGTATTGCAGTCAGGAATCAGGATGCTCCATTTACTAATCAAAATTAATAGGCCTAATATTGGGGTTCCGCCAGGAGGCCCCATTTGCTAGTCAAAATCATTACGTCTAATATTGTTCAGGCACACAATCTAAGAAAGTAAATACTGATTGTTCATTTAGTGACAGATGCTTGATAGGTCTGGACCTAAGGTTGTGAAATAGCTGGATAAAAGAGGAGAAGGGAATGTACAACAAGAGTGGGAAAAAGAAAGGCTGTGGTTAAAGAGGAAATAGGCTAGGTGTTTGATGTGTACGTGGATTAGGTGAAAATGTTACTGAGAGCTCAACTAAACAAACACCGTCTCATGCTATCTAAAGAAAACTAACATCTGTCACTGGACAGGTGACTCAACTCCTTTTGGCAGCCGCACAGCCATACATCTTGTAGCTGAGGGTCAGAAAGCGCATGTGCTTCAGTGGATGACAAGCACTACATGAAGTGGCCTCTCCTCCTCTTCCTCCACCTTAACATCACACACAGTACAATCCTAAGGAGGCACCCCAATTACCCTTGATTCTCCCCACATCACAAATTTCCAACTACCCACTGTTGGGCCAGTCTGCAGAACCGTTCACACATTCTATTACATGGGCATCAGAGGAGGAGGAAGACGAGGAGGTTACGTTGTGGCTTGCCGCGCAAACATGGAGAGATGCAAACACAACAAGCACTGCATCCTCAGCCACAACTGCGGCTTTGGCGAGCATTGATCATGAGTCTGCACTTCACAGAGGTGGCATGGTTTGCCTAGTCTGGGCCTTTTTTGAGACTACAAAGGATGACACAACTCACTTTATCTTCCAACTCTGTAAAAAAAGACTCAGTAGAGGCAAAAATTGACTACTACATGCATGAACGGAACATGCACGATCAACATGCCTAATAACATTGCGCTAAAATGCCAATCACCTGCAGATCAATCTTCCGCATCTGCTGCTTTTTCCTCCTCCATCACCGGGCCAAGTGTTCTCACAGAGGTCTCCGGCCGCAGAACCTCCACTTGTTTGCCTCCAGCAGTCGGGGTGAGTGAGAACCCATCAGCTGTTACGAAAGTGGACATGCCAGCTGCTTTTGTTTCACTGAGCACAACACATCTTTCTCACTCCACAATAACATCTTCGCCTGCACCTCACTCACAGTCCAAAAGGTTGTCCTGTTCACCCTACTTCACCTTCTCTTAGCACAGCAGCCAGCCCTTGGTCCCACAGTTGTGGTCACGTAAAAAGAATGTTTCCTGCTACACATCCCTAAGCAAAGAGCTTGAACTCCACCATCTCCAATATGCTGTCCACGGAAATGCTACATTTCTGACTGCTGGATACAGATGCATACTGAAAGTTAATTGCGGTCGCAGTCACCCCATATCAGTTGCCCAGTTGCCATTACTTCTCTAAGAAAACTGTGCCTGCGTTACACGAGCATATCACAGACATCACCCATTCCCTGAAAAAACCTATGCCTGTCAGGGTGCATTGCACCACTGACACATGGACTGGCATATATGGGCAGGAGCGTTATATCTCACTAACTGGGCACTGGGTGGCGCTGGTGGCTGTGGGGGCCAGCAGTCAAGGGGCTGCTCCACATGTCTTGGAATCCCCAAGACCTGTGGGACAAATCTCTGTATCTAACACTTCCTATACTGCTTCTCGCTTCTCCACCTCCTCTAAGGCCTCCACAAGCACCCTCATTGTCTCTCTCTCTTCACTGAACTTGGATGCAGGAAAGGATTTGTGCGATAACGCTGCAAACCAGGTGGTGACTCTACGCCGGGGCAACCCGTGCATTTGCCTTGCATAGCTCATATCCTCAATCTGGTGGTACAGCAATTTCTCTGTCACTATCCTGGCCTGGATGTGCTGCTGAACAAAGCATGATCGCTGTGTGCTCATTTCCGCCGATCGCACCTAGCAGGTCATTGACTTGCATCATTACAGAGGTTTTTCGACCTTTAAACCATTTGATTTGTGATATGCCAGCATGGTTGAATTCCACTCTGCACATGACTGTCGATGCAGTGATGACCCCTGGTGCAGAATGTCATTTTGCATAGCATGGGCCAACGCTTTACGGACGTGGTGCAAATCACACTTGTGGTGTGGGCACAGATGAAGGACCTCTGCATCCTTCTGCATAGTTTTGAAATGGCTACTTAGATGGTTATCACTGATGATGCTGTCATCAGCACCACTATTCATATCATCTACATGCTGCAGCACACTTTGAATAGTCTCCAGGAGGAGGTGGTGGTCCCAGAGGAAAAGATGGAAGCAGAGAAGGATGCGGAAGGGATAAAAATATGTCTAAGTTCCAGATGGTCGCCGCCAAGGCAGGTGCCATGGGAGAGTGGATTACAGCGATCAAGGGGGCCCATATTAACAGACAAACTGTTATTGAAGGTGCAGGAGTCAAGAACCAAATGGAGAAGGACGAGGTGGAAGAGGTGATGGGTGAGCAACAGTCAGGAGATGAAGAAGTTAGTTATCTCCTCTCTGCTGTTTGTGGTTTGCGGGAGTCGATGGAGGAAACAAACTTGAGTGTTACCCCGCCACCAGCACACCATGAACTTGGACCTCATGGAAGCGCCCGACACATGAGGGCCTTTTTGCTACACTATCTTCAACATGATGCCTGTATTCTTAGCGTTAGAAATAGTGCTGACTACTGGGTTGCCACTCTGTTAGATTCATGGTACAATTACGTTTTGCCAAAGGCTTCTTCCCCTGGAAAGGGACCCGCGCATGCTGGAGTATCAAAACATGGTTGTAGACAATCTTAAGGGTGGTTTTCCCCAAGACAGCAGTGAGGCACAAAGTGTGCATCACAGGTCTAGACTTCCAAACCGGAAATGTCAACGCATCACCACGAAAACATTAGCAACAGAAGCGTAAATGGCATAAGCAATTTCTGTGACTCATTTCACATATTTTTTAGACCAACCCAGGCACCAGCAGAACAGAGTAAAAGTCTGACTCATTGTAAACGACTGGAGAGATGGTGCAGGAGTATCTAGAGCTCAATATCAATACCTTCAGGGGGAATTTTGACCCTTTACCATTTTGGTCTTTAAAAATAGAAGAATGGCCTGGGCTTGCCTGTCATACCTTAAAGGTTTTGTCATGCCCAGCAGGCAGTGTTCTCTCAGAAGATGTATTTAGCGCTGCTGGTGGTGTCCAACAGATAAGTGCATCCGACGGTCCTCAGAAAGTATAGAATGCCTAGCTTTCATCAAATGAACAAGTCATGGATCTCCAATGAGTTATGCATCCCAGTAGCAGACTGGGCAGATTAGGCAATGGTGTCATTTTTAGTGTCATGCTTTGATCTTGCATTATTGCAATCTGTGACACCTTTGTCGTTGCTTCTGTGCCTGCTGTTGCCCCTGCTGCTGATGTTACAAACAATATTTTGAAATGTGGAGACTCCAAGTTGGGTCTCCAACTGGTGGGTTGCCTGTAGTGGAAGGTGTGTCAGGGGCCCAATATACTCTTTCTACTCTGTGCAAAATGATGTCACTTTAGTGGCGTGTGGCAATAATTTTTTCAAATGTGGAAACTTGAAGTTTTGTCTCCATCTGGTGGGTTGCCTGTAATGGAAAGTGTGTCAAAGGCCTATTATACTGCTTCTACTCTGTGGAAATTGATGCACTTTAGTGGTGTGTGACAATAATTTTTTGAAATGTGGAGAATCCAAGATGGGTCTCCTTTATGTGTGTTGCCTGTAGCAGTAGGGCTTCCAGACCGGCAGGCCTGCACTGACTTTCAGTCAACTACCTGTGTTACTATTCTTACATTTTTATACCAATAGAAGTCTACAAATGTGATGTTTATGCTGAGTGTGGCTGAGAAAAAAACTGTTTCACCTGTTGCATGAGGTGTGAGGACTTACAGCAAAGAAGGCTTTCAATGGATTATCCAACTCATCTTAATTGAAACTTCAATTCAAAGCTGTAAATGATGGGCCAGACCTTGATACCTCATGCATGGCCTTTTTCTGACTGCTTATGTGCCATTATAAATTGTTCCAATATGGATCAGTTGATTAGTCAACTACCTGTCTTACATTTTTCTACCAATAATAGTCTACAGAACGGATGTTTGCGCCACCGAAGTGTGGCTGTGAAAAAAAATTGAGCTGTTGGCTGAAGTATCAGGGCTCCCAGCTTACACTGCTCCAATACCCACCCTGTCTTCATTGAAACTTCAATTCAAAGCTGTAAATGCTGGCCCAGACCCTGATACCTCATGCATGGACTATGGCTGACTGCTTCTGTGCCATTATAAAATGTTCTACCATGGGTCAAGTAATAAGTCAACTACCTGTGTTACTATCCTTACATTTTTCTAACAATAGTGTTTTTCCAAGCTGATATTTGGGCCACCTGAGTGTGGCTGAGCAAAAAAAGAATTTTCAGTTGTTGCATGAGGTATCAGGGCTCCCAGCAAAGAAGGCTTGCACTGGTCCCTCACCCACCTTGTCTTAATTGAAACTTCAATTCAAAGCTGTAAATGCTGGCCCAGACCCTGATACCTCATGAATGGTCCATGGCTGACTGCTGCTGTGCCACTATCATACTTCTACCGTGGATCAATTGATGCCACTTTTCCTAGTATCTGCCCCTAAATTTTGTAAATGTTTGGATTCCAAGTTCAGTCTCCTTCATGTGTGTTGCCTGAATTTGACAGACCTCTCAGAGCACCAATCCTAAACCAGTCACCCATCCACCTTTTACTGATCAATGTTTAAGCTAAAAATACTGGTTCAAGCACGGTCCCAGACTCTGTCTCATGCATCCATGCTGCACTATTATACTATTTGTACTCTGGGACAATTGATGCCCCTTTTCCTGGTGTCTGCCCCTAATTTGAGCTGTTTGGGAAGCTTTTTGACCTCTCTTAAGGTGTTGTGTATACTTTGGTTTTGCCTCCCATTGAATTCTATCGGGTTCTGGAACGTTTGTCGAACTGTTCGGCAAACATCAGGATGTTAGCCGAGCCATATTGAACTGAACATTGAAAGGTTTGCTCATCTCTAGTAAGGGAGCATTACTGGGACTTGTGGTTCCATTAGTAAGGGGGCATTGCTGGGACCTGTGGTTCTATCTATAAGGGTGCATTGATGAGATTTTTGGTTCAACACCCGGGGAGTTTATAATAGGACCAACAGTGGAGAAGATTTTGTTCTCATAATTAAGTGCACCAACAGTTCCTAAAAACGCGCCAACATCCACAGCATTTGTGACCCAACATTGGACTGTGTTGTTTGCATTGCTGCAGCCATTTGTAGTTTAACTGACATTACTTAGATGTGTGCCTTTTATAATTTAAAGGGAAGCATCATTCCTAACATTCAAGTTTACAGCAA
Source organism: Dendrobates tinctorius (assembly GCF_039654945.1). Taxonomy (NCBI): domain Eukaryota; kingdom Metazoa; phylum Chordata; class Amphibia; order Anura; family Dendrobatidae; genus Dendrobates; species Dendrobates tinctorius. The sequence goes on along the minus strand of NW_027361791.1, from coordinate 7,181 downwards.
AGCACATCTTGCATCTGTATTTGTAGATTCTGTAATACTATTTGTTTTGCTTTTACTTGCTATTCCCCTTACAATTTCCACCATTTATCAACCTCTATAAATAAACCTGTTAAGTATTTCAACCTCATCTCTTGTGAGTGTGTACAGAGTGTGTACAGGGGTTTCCCGAGTCGACCCCTGGCAGAAGAAAAGGACCGTAATGCATCCAACTAAAGCTCCCAGCAAGATTTGAGTGGAGGCACTTCTCCAAGTTGAGGTGAGAAATACCAGACAAATGATCATTGCCTGTATGTAGCAGAGCCGATCGGGTTATGTCAGCTTCTAGTCTAACATGGAAACTATTGAAGCATGCCAAAAGTGAAAAAAAAAAAAGTTTTTAAAAATAAAATAAAAAAATATAAAAGTTCAAATCACCCCCCTTTCGCCCCATTCAAAATGAAATAAATTAAACATACACATATTTGGTATCGCTGTGATCAGAATCAGAATCGCCAAATCTATCAATAAAAAAGATTAACCTGATCACTAAACAACGTAGCGAAAAAAAGTCAAAACGCCAGAATTATGTTTTTTTGGTAACCGCGACATTGTATTAAAAAGCAATAACGGGCGATCAAAAGATTGTATCTGCATTTAAAATTTCAGCTCGGCACGCAAAAAATAAGCTCTCACCCAACCCGAGATCACAAAAAATAGAGATGCTACGGGTATTGTAAAATAGCGCATTTTTTTTTTAACAAAGTTTGGAATTTTTTTCACCACTTAGATAAAAAAAGAACCTAGACATGTTTAGTGTCTATGAACTCGTAATGACCTGGAGAATCATAATGGCAGGTTAGTTTTAGCATTTAGTGAACCTAGTAAAAAAGCAAAACAAAAAACAACTGTGGGATTGCACTTTTTTTGCAATTTCACCGCACTTGGAATTATTTTCCCATTTTCCAGTACATGATATGTTGATATCAATGGTGTCGTTCAAAAGTACAACTCTTCCTGCAAAAAACAAGCCCTCACATGACCATATTGATGGAAAAATTAAAAGGTTATAGCTTTGGGAAGAAAGGGAGTAAAAAATGAGAATGCAAAACTGAAAATAGTTCTGTCATGAAGGAATTAATTAGCCTGTTAGGGTTATGGCTTGATTACTATCATCATTAGGAAAGGCCAGGTGATGCAAATTTCCTAGCTTTATAAAAACTCAGCCTCCTCTAACCTTGTGCCAAAAACCAACAGCCATGGGTTCTTCTAAGTAGCTTCCTAGGATTCTGAAAATGAAAATGGTGATGGCCCACAAAGCAGGAGAAGGCTATAAGAAGATAACAAAGCATTTTCAAGTTGTCCTTTCCTCAGTTTGAAATGTACTTAAGAAATGACAGTTACAGGAACAGTGGAAGTCAAGGTAAGGTCTGGAAAGACCAAGCAAAATAGAGCGGCTCATAGGATTACTAAGGAGACAAAACACAACCCCCCACTTGATTGTAAAAGACCTTCAGAAAGATTTAGCAGACTCTGGAGTTGTGGTACATTGTTCTGCTGTTCAGAGACACCTGCACAAATATGGCCTTCATGGAAGAGTCATCAGAAGAAAATCTCTCCTGCATACTCACCATAAAATTCAGCATCAGAAGTATGCAAAAGAACATCTAAACAAGCCTGATGCATTTTGGAAACAAGTCCTGTGGACTAATGAGATTAAAATAGAACTCTTTGGCCACAATGATCAAAGGTATGTGTGGAGAAAAAATGGCACCGAATTTCAGGAAAAGAACATCTCACCATCCATTAAGCATGGGGGTGGATTAATTATACTTTGGGGTTGTGTTACAGCCAGCAGCACAGGGAACTTCTGATGAGTAGAGGGAAGAATGGATTCAATTAAATTTCAACCAATTATTGATGCAAACATAACGCTATCTATAAAAAAGATGAAATTGAAAAGAGGATGGCATCTACAAATGTATAATTATTCTAAACACACGTCAAAATCCACAATAGACTACCTCAAACGGTGCAAGCTGAAGGTTTTAGAATGGCCCTCACAGTCCCCTGATCTGTACATCATTGAAAATCTGTGGCTAGACCTCAAAATAGCAGTGCATGCAAGATGACGCAGGAATTTCACAGAACTGAAAGAATTTTCCAAGGAAGAATGGATGAAAATCCCTCAAACAATAATTGAGAGACTATTGTCTGGCTACAAAAAGAGTTTACAAGCTGAGGTGCTACTAGGTACTAACCATGCAGGGTGCCCAAAGAAAACGTCATTTTTAACCCCTTCACCCCCAAGGGTGGTTTGCACGTTCATGACTGGGCCAATTTTTACAATTCTGACCACTGTCCCTTTATGAGGTTATAACTCTGGAACGCTTCAACGGATCTAAGCGATTCTGAGATTGTTTTCTCGTGACATATTGTACTTCACTTTAGTGGTAAAAATTTTTCGCTATAACTTGCGTTTATTTATGAAAAAAACAGAAATATGGCAAAAATTTTGAAAATTTTGCAATTTTCAAACTTTGAATTTGTATGCCCTTAAAACAGAGAAATATGTGACACAAAATAGTTACTAAATAACATTTCCCACATGTCTACTTTATATCAGCACAATTTGGGAAACAACATTTTTTTTTGTTAGGAAGTTATAAGGGTTAAAATTTGACAAGCGATTTCTAATTTTTACAACAAAACTTACAAAACCATTTTTTTAGGGACCACCTCACATTTGAAGTCACTTTGAGGGGTCTATATGGCAGAAAATACCCAAAAGTGACACCATTCTAAAAACTGCACCCCTGAAGCTACTCAAAACTACATTCAAGAAGATTATTAACCCTTCAAGTGCTTCACAGGAGCAGAAGCAACATGGAAGGAAAAAATGAACATTTAACTTTTTAGTCACAAAAATAATATTTTAGCAACAATTTTTTTATTTTCCCAAGGGTAACAGGAGAAATTGGACCCCAAAAGTTGTTGTCAAATTTGTCCTGAGTACGCTGATACCCAATATATGGGGGGGAACCACTGTTTGGGCACAAGGCAGGGCTCAGAAGGGAAGGAGCCCCGTTTGACTTTTTCAACCTAAAATTGGCTGGAATTGAGATCGGACACCATGTCGCGTTTGACGAGTGTCTGATGTGCCTAAACAGTGGAAACCCCCCACAAGTGACCCCATTTTGGAAACTAGACCCCCTAAGGAACTTATCTAGATGTGTGGTGACCACTTTGAACCCCCAAGGGCTTCACAGAAGTTTATAACACCCGGGCGTGAAAATAAAAAATCATATTTTTTTCCACAAAGATGATCATTTAGTCCCCAATATTTTGTTTTCCCAAGGGTAACAGGAGAAATTGGACTCCAAAGGTTGTTGTCAAATTTGTCCTGAGTACGCTGATACCCAATATGTGGGGGGGAACCACTGTTTAGGCACATGGCAGGGCTCAGAAGGGAAGGAGCCCCGTTTGACTTTTTCAACCTAAAATTGGCTGGAATTGAGATTGGACGCCATGTCACGTTTGACGAGCGTCTGATGTGCCTAAACAGTGGAAACCCCCCACAAGTGACCCCATTTTGGAAACTAGACCCCCTAAGGAACTTATCTAGATGTGTGGTGAGCACTTTGAACCCCCAAGTGTTTCACTAAAGATTATAATGCCCAGGCGTGAAAATATAAAATTCTGTTTTGTTCCCACATAAATGATCATTTAGTCCCCAATTTTTAATTTTCCCAAGAGTAACAGGAGAAATTGGACCCCAAAAGTTGTTGTCCAATTTGTCCTGAGTACCCTGATACCCCACATGTGGGAGAAAACTACTGTTTGGGCACACGTCAGGGCTCGAAAGGGAAGTAATGACGTTTTGGAAAGCAGACTTTGATGGAATGGTCTGCGTGCGTCATGTTCCATTTGCAGAGCCCTTGATGTTCCTAAACAGTAGAAACCCCCCATAAGTGACCCCATTTTGGAAACTAGACCCCCTAAGGAACTTATCTAGATGTGTGGTGAGCACTTTGAACCCCCAAGTGTTTCACTAAAGATTATAATGCCCAGGCGTGAAAATATAAAATCCTGTTTTGTTCCCACATAAATGATCATTTAGTCCCCAATTTTTAATTTTCCCAAGAGTAACAGGAGAAATTGGACCCCAAAAGTCGTTGTCCAATTTGTCCTGGGTACTCTGGTACCCCACATGTGGGAAAAAACTGTTTAGGCACACGTTGGGGCTCGAAAGGGAAGTAGTGTTGTTTTGGAATGCAGACTTTGATGGTCTGCTGGCGTCATGTTCCATTTGCAGAGTCCCTGATGTGCCTAAACAGGAAAAAAACCCACATATGACATCATTTTGGATACTAGACCCCCAATGAACAAATCTAGATGTGCCCCCAACTAATCTAATGTAAATTAGTAGTGCATGGAGGTGTGGTACAATTTGAAGCAATCCTTCATGCACAGGCCAGGTTTTTCGGGGCAGGTGTCGCACTGGTAAATGGTGTCCCTGCGTATTCCTTTTTTGTAACACACTCGACACCTTTTTTGCGGCTTACCTTTTCTTGGGGTTGGCGGGACCACCCCCGGAAAATGCTGACCTGGGACAATACGAGCACCTTCAGTTCCTGAAGTACTGGGGCCCACTCCTTCCTGAGCGCCAAACATCATGGCCTTAACCACTACCTCCTGGAAATGAAGGTACGACGTATCGCTGGGGCATGCACATTGTGACAGCAGGAATGCGTTGAGCATTGCCATTTGGACGATGTGCACGGCCAGCTTTTTGTACCACACCTTGGCCTTCCTCAATGCATTGTACGGTTGGAGGAGTTGATCGGAGAGATCAACTCCCCCCATTTTTTTGTTGTACCCCACTACACATGTCGGTTTGAGGACCTGTGTAGAGGTACCCCGTACAGTGCAGAGGGTACTGCCATCACCGTGTATGGTGGTCAAGAGATGGACATCTCTCTTGTCCTTGTACTTGACCACCAGCAGGTGGTCGCTACATTGGGCTCTGCTCTCACCTTTTCGGAGCATCTGCCCAAGTAGCGTCTTCGGGAGGCCTCTCTGATTTTTGCGGACAGTACCGCAGGCTGCGGTACGTCGCTCAGAGAGGGATTTGTAGAGTGGGATGCTGGTATAAAAGTTATCAGTGTAGAGGTGATAACCTTTATCCAGCAGTGGGTGCACCAAATCCCACACAATTTTCCCACTCACTCCCAGGAAAGGCGGACACTCAGGGGGTTCAATCCGGGTGTCCTTCCCTTCGTAAACTCTAAACTTGTGGGTGTACCCTGAGGTACTCTCACACAACTTATAGAGTTTGATTCCGTACCTGGCCCTCTTACTGGGCAGGTATTGACGGAATCGCAGCCTTCCCTTGAAGTGAACCAAGGACTCATCCACGCAGATGTCCCTTTGGGGCACGTACACTTCAGCAAACTTTTTGTTGAAGTGTTCGATGACCGGCCGAACTTTGAACAGACGGTCAAAGTTGGGGTCATCTTGTGCGGGACACTCTGCATTATCAGTATAATGCAGAAACTTGTGGATGGCCTCAAAACGCGTCCGGGCCATGACCATTCGGAACACTGGAGTGTTGTATAAAATATCAACACTCCAATATTGCCGAATTTCCGGCTTCTTCAGTATCCCCATATGGAGGACCAGGCCCCAAAACTGCGTCATTTCAACTGCGTCTACAGGAGACCAGTTTGAAAATGTTGAACTCGGGTTTTGCTCCAAAAATTGACGAGCGTACAAATTAGTTTGCTCCACCATGAGGTTAACAAAATCCTCAGAGAAAAAGACTTTGAAAAAGTCAATTTCTGTGAGGCCGGTGGTGTCAAACTTGATTCCTGATTCTGCCACAAAATCAGGAATCAGTGGCTCGTAATTTTCGGGGGGCGAGGTCCATACGGGGAGCACTGGGTCAGCTGCGGGCATGGTGGGCGCTGCCTCATCTTCTGTCCTGGAGCGTCTGCGTGGCAATTCCGCAGGACCCGAGGAGGAAGATGAGGAGGGGGAAGAGGAAGAAGAGGATGAAGAATCCGAAAAATAAAGAAAAGTCGGATCGTCATCCAAATCGCTATCAGTTTCGGAGGCAAGTAAAGCATATGCCTCCTCCACCTAATAGCGCTGTTTGGATGAATTTGATGACATTTTTGTGTAAATATGGTGCTTGGGTGTACACTTTATTGAAAACTGTATGTGTACGTGATGGGGGGGAGTGATTGGTGTGAACTTTCTGTAAAGAAAAAGCTGTGGAAAAAAGTCTAAAACAGCAGGCCCTAGCTGATAAGTGTCACTTATCAAAACTAGGCTGCTGGATGTGCGCACGGGGTGGCACAAGGGGGGGGTGGAAAAAAAAAAAAAGGAAAACGGCAAACTCTGATAAGTGAACTGTGTCACTTATCCAAGTTTCGCAGCTGCGGGATGTGTGTACGGAGGGGCTAAGGAAAAAAAAGCGAGCTCAAGTGTTGATCGGTGAACTGCGTCACCAATCAACGCTCGGCGGCTGCGCACGGAGGTGGCGCAAAAGTGGGGTGGAGGGGGGTAAAAATAGGGGGAAGGGGGATGGGGGGATTGGGGTGGATGAAGAGAGATTGGGCAGGGATCAACAGTTAGGGTTGTAGTTAGGTGGCACAAAGGGGGGTGAAAAAATGAAAAGCGGCAGGCACAAGCTTGGATAAGTGACGTGTGTCACTTATCCAACTTTTGCGGCTGCGGGATGTGTGTACGGAAGAGGCGCAAAGGGGGCTAAGGAAAAAAAAGCGAGCTCAAGTGTTGATCGGTGAATTGCGTCACCATTCAACGCTCGGCAGCTGCGCACGGAGGTGGCGCAAAAGTGGGGTGGAGGGGGGTAAAAATAGGGGGAAGGGGGATGGGGGGATTGGGGTGGATGAAGAGAGATTGGGCAGGGATCAACAGTTAGGGTTGTAGTTAGGTGGCACAAAGGGGGGTGAAAAAAATGAAAAACGGCAGGCACAAGCTTGGATAAGTGACGTGTGTCACTTATCCAACTTTTGCGGCTGCGGAATGTGTGAACGGAAGTGGCGCAAAGGGGGCTAAGGAAAAAAAAGCGAGCGCGAGTGTTGAATGCGTCACCGATCAACGCTCGCCGGCTGCGCACGGAGGTGGCGCAAAAGTGGGGTGGAGGGGGGTAAAAGGGGGGTGAAGGGGGGTAAGAGGGG